>NC_071101.1:17185000-17280000 GCF_024256425.1 Clarias gariepinus | reverse complement strand
ATAAACTATTTAGAAGAGGTCAGAGTTTAGTGATGAACTACTTCTGTCGTTCTCACGTCTACATGACTGTAATTACACAAACAGGAAAGTCAGTGCAACTTCTTCCTGAAAACTTTAGAAAATTTATACTTTATCTTTTTGGTAGTTGATAGTTGTCATGAATATCAGATATTTAAGTGTACAAAAAGCTGTGTGCTTGTTATCATCTGCAGGAATTTCTGTGACTAATTTCTACTGATAAAGAAGCTCTAAGCCCTAAAGAGTTTTATGCAGTAGCTTGTATAATGCATGTTTTACATACTGCTGTTTTATTTAAAATAAATAAATAAAATAATAAAATAACCTAATGACATTGGTTCAATCAAATCAGAATCATTTTAGTGCCATCAGAATAATTGTAACAAATTTTGGCAGAGAAGAGATTAACACTGTGTGGGGCAAAATGACCCTCTGTAACGTCGCAGGTATTGGACAGGCAAACCCACGGACAACTACTCCACGGGTTTCCAGTCAGGCAGGCCAGCGGTCACCCTCACGCCCAGTTGCTAGGCAAAGCCGCCATGATGGCAATTAGGGGAATGCATGACACCTGGATCCATGTCTATATAGGCCCCCAACGCAAAGCATTAGGCGTGCGGACATTTAGGAAGCACCAGGGTGTGGAGTGTTGCTCCGGTATAGGAAAAGAAAAGAAAAAGAGAAAAGAAAACCGAAAAAAAAGAGAGAAGAAAATGAAAAGAAAAGAAAACTGAAAAGAGAAGAAAGAGAAAAGAAAACAAAAAAATAAAAGAGAAAAGAGAACTGAAAAGAAAAGGAAAAGAAAGAGAAAAGAAAACCGAAAAGAGAAAAAATATATATAAATTTTTTTTAAAAAAAATATATAAAATATATATAAAAAATTAAAAGAGAAAAGAGAACTAAAGGTCAATAAGAAGAATTAAACCTGGAGGGGACAGGAAACTCAGTTATATATTTTAGGTTTGCTCTTTGTTTCATTAGAAGTTTTGTGTTTAATTAATAATCCCACATTATCTCCGAACGGGAGACGCCTTCCGTAAGTGTGCACAATCACTCCCACAGCTCACATACACAACACTTTTCTCCCTGAAGCCCTGCATCAGGGCTCTGTGAAAAGGAAAGCTGGGCGCGCTAGCATAACGTGCTAACCCGTCACACCGTAATTTGGGGATATATCACTATTTATTTAACCTATTACAACTGATAAATTGTTAGTATTTGTATGTTTGCTGCATATTAGCGAAGATATTTGACACCTGACTATGTTACCACAACTTTTTAAGCTCACTGTTTTTTTGCCTTGAATATTAATCACCTAAAAAATAGTTCGGGACTGGAGTTTCCTACAGTCTACCTGAGCCTCCAGGAACTCCATTTAATTTAACACATCTCCTGTTATACTGAACTTCCAGTCTCACACAGTATGATGCAGATCAATCCCTGCTTTCTGTTTTCACCCAAATGAGGATGGGTTCCCTGTTGAGTCTGGTTCCTCTCAAGGTTCCTTCCTATTGCCTTCTCAGGGAGTTTTTCCTTGCCACTGTCGCCGTCGTTCTCGGTTTGCTTCTCAGGGACAATCTTATCATTTTGATTCATGCACATTCACATCTCATACAGACTTAAATAGTTCTTTTGATTGTGTAAAGCTGCTTTGCGACAATGTCAATTGTTAAAAGCGCTATACAAATAAAAATGAATTGATTTGATTTAAAAGCATTTGCTATGATGATGAGCAACTTTGACTTTTTATAATGATTATTGCAGTAATAAACGCTAGAGGTCAGACCTGGGTGTCACAGTGACACTACTACTCTCTGACCCTAGCTAAAAACACCACTTCTTATTTTAACAAACCAACTTTTCATAGCAACAAGCCTAAATGTCAGTGCAATAAATATCTTATGGAATAATTTCAAATTAAATTTTTACTTGTCACACACACAATCCTAAAAATATGTGATGCCGTAAAATGCTTATATGAATGTCTGAAATTTACAAATAGAAAAAGCACATACACTACAACATACACTATAATAAAAAATATGAAGCTGGAAATTAAGTTACAAAATAATAGAATTAAAATAGAAATTTAAATAGACAGTAATACAAGTAAAATGTAAAGTGTAAACAGTAAAGTAAAAAGTATAAAAATGTAAATATATAATGTGTGTATGACAGCAGCAGTATAAGCATGGTGATACTGATGTGTAAGCAGGACTGAATGGTGTGTTTGTTCATTGCGTGAAAAAAAGCAAATGCGATCAGTTTAAGTCTTTTGCAGTGTTCTGGTTGAAAGCCTGTGCAGCCTGTGGCGAGAATCTAGTATGTACAGTATGTAATTCATCTCAACAACAAGAGGTTTTCTTTCAGGAGTTTAGTCCAAATCCTGTGAGTTCTCATCACACTGTGTATGTGGAAATCTATTACTTTCACTATTAATCATAGCTTTGATTTCAGCTGTCATTTTTTAAATGATGCAACTTTTTATGCTCACATTTTATTAGTTGATGGTTTACCACTAACCCTCCTAGTTTTAATAATGCACTGGACAGTTCTTAACCCACTTCCAGTCATTTCAGTGGTAATGTACTGTACTGTATGTTTACTTTGAGTTGAGCACGAATCGATGAATTAATTTCAGCTGTGTGGATGCACGCTCCTCCTGCTATTCCCTTATTTGCATGTCATCATCATTTACTGTAGTAAACTCAATTTTTTTTTCTAATTGTTGCATGTGAAAATGGAATCGTTCTACAAAGATCTTATAATAAAAAAAATATAAATAAGCAAATGAAGAGGGGAAAATACAGTGAATTGATGTTGAATTTGAAGTTTTTGTTAGAGGCTGTTGAAAACAAAACAACAGAAATTAAGGTCTGTTATTGTTAAAGATCCACTGTGGCCCACACAAGGCCCATATATAACTGAAGATGAATGAATGAATGAAAAAAAAATCAGTGAATGTAATTTAAAAACAATTGTCTTTGGGCTACTGAAAAATTATGATGTGAACAAAGTCCATAAGTAACCCACGGATAAACGCATATACCAATGACTAAACATTCATTGGTATATGCACTCATCTGTGCCAAACCTACTGCGGTCATGTTTAGTAAATTCTATTAACTTAGTAATATAAAGTTATTTAACAGCACATCTTTCACCTGAGCAGTTTGTTTCTGTGTAATATTAATGTAAGCATTTGGTGAATAGAGCTTTGTCTTTTAATGCCCTTGCTGGGGCATTTACTTATGAGTAAAGGTTTATTATTGAAGTGTAATGCAGTAAGGCAGCCTCACAAACCACAATGCCCAGAGTAATCTAAAAGCAATGTACAGCAAAAAAGATGTAATTAGTCTCTATCTTGATAATTAATGCAGTAAACTAGATTTCACCTGAAGCAGAAGGAGTTAAAAAGAAAAGGTAGATCCCTTAACAAACTCAAGCATTTACATTCACATCGATCAAATTGGCTGTGATAAAATTTTTCATACTGTACATATTATCCAGCCACTGTCTTTTACTATTCTGTCTTTTACTTTACACCCAATTACTTCCATGTTTCATACTCTGCTGCTCTTTTACTGTCTCTTTTTCTGTTTTTTCTTTTGTTATCTCTCTCCTTTATGCACGCGCGTGTGTGTGTGTGTGTGTGTATGTGTGTATGTGTGTGTCTGTGTGTGTGTGTGTGTCTGTGCGTTTGTGTGAGTACTGTAGCCAAATCGATTACCTGCTAAAGGGGAAATCTGAATCTATAATCGCTGCCATATTGGTCCCTAGAGATGCATCATGCAGAAGTGAGGCATGCAGCCTTAATTAAAGACATGTACGGAATATCAATGCCCATTAAACACCTCCAGGTGTGTTTGTGTGTGTGTGTGTGTGTATGTGTGTGTGTATGTGTGTGTGTGTGTGTGTGTGTGTGTGTGTGTGTGCATGCACATGCGCAGGTGCACATGTCTACTATACACAAAAGTTTATTTTCTTCTTTGTAGAATAATACTATATCATGTTTTATTTTTTTGCAAAACTATAAAATAGCACATACTGTATGGCATTGGTTAATTAATTAACAACAACAGCCGTTTTTTTTAAGACATAAATGTTAGGTACTCACTAAGAAAATCCTAAGAAAGCAAGACCAATACTTATAGTAACTCTGCTGAAGAGGAAGTTCATTTAGAGCCTCAAAAATCACCAATTAACAACCAGAACATCTCTATATCAACTGTTCAAAGGAGATTATTGCATATTTTGGATGTCTTCAGCATTGTTTTAGACAATTACCTCAATGTTGCTGTTAACCACAATGTTGTTGCATAGTTTTTGTATATGTTTACTATTACACCTTTTTTTTTATTGTACAAGACGATTTAAAGTGTCTACTCAGCTGTGTGTTACCAGCTATAACATAATTTACCCACAATACCTAAGGATGTCTCAAATTGTTAAATTATCATTAATACTTATATCATTGATTGCAGGCATGCTTGATGACTTGCGATGTGACTGACAGTACTTATGGTTAATTTTTACACTCAGGAGACTGACTTTAGTTTAATCATGCAGACCTTGCTGTTTACTATATAATCTACTACATACTATATATTGTAATATACTATATAATAAATGATGTTCAATACTATATAACATCTTTAGTCCTATCATGAGTTCAAGTTTATTTGAGATTGTGAGTTTTTAAATTGCCTATAGCGGGTGAGTGTGTGTGTGTTCCAGGATTGAGCTTTGAGATGGATTGGCACCCCATCCAGGGTGTACCAAGCCCAGGGGCCTGAGTCCATTGGGAGGGACTCCAGGCCTCCCATGACTCTATAAAGTTCATGTCACTTTAAGCTTCCCAAAATTTTACTATTTCTTTAACAATTTAACACAGGGCTCAAAGCTCACCCAGTGTCTATGCTAATGCTTAGGCTGATACTTTTAAATTCCTTTTAAATAATGATTTTGTTTATATACCTCAATCTCCCTCTGTTTCACTCCTTTTCCAAATGTGCCAATTCAGTGCCTATGTAAATGAGCTCCTGCAGAGCCATGCCCTTTAAAAAATATTTGATAGGTTTCTTAACGAGACTAATAAACAACATGTAAAATGATAGGAAGATGAGGAAGAACAAGACCAGAAGGTGGCGGTGATGCAACATAGAGGATGCCAACTTTTGGTAAACACAGAGAAGACAAGATAAGACAAGACATGCCCATCCAGTGAAGGACACAGCAGAGCAAAGCTAAGCAACCAGCTTGGGGGCCATCTATCGTATCACAATAAGGGGGGGGGGGGGGGGGGGGGGGTAATCTAACTGTACAAGAATAGGAACAAATTTTTTCCTATTTCTTTATTTCTTCTTTACATGCATTAAACAGCTTATTTTTGCATCTACTTAAGAATGACTAAAAAGTGAATTTAGAAAACCATTATTTGATTAGTTGAAAGTTGAAAGTATTTGACAGAATGATTCATAACAATATATCGTTGTTTTCCGTCTACAGCAGACATGCTAAAATTAGTGTTACAAATGGTGCACTGAATATTATCCTGTCACTGCACCTCAGTAAATCACTATTTTGCATACCCATGAGCCCATGGGCTGCCAAATAATGTGATTTTTAATGTCTTTGCTTTATTAGTTAAAGTGTTTATTGTTATGGGAATGTGTTGTGTGGTTGTCTAGGCCAATACACATTATATTAACACATTGGTTTATGTTTTTTTGTTTTCATCATTTTGTGGCAAGTAGAGTGGGTTTTGTCACTTAGGCCAGTTTTTCTTTACATTAGTTCTGCAGCTAACTACAGTAACAAGCCTTTGTTTGTGCTGCAACTGTAAGTTTGCCGATAACAGATTCAATGCATTTGCAATGCTTTCTGGTCATATTTTCTTCTTTTGTAGGTGCCACAATATGTACTGTATATTGTTGATTTGCAAACATGCACATTTAAAATGAATGCATTGTCTATTAACAGTAATGATTTCTTCTTTTGTAATATTAGTGTCACCGTCAGAATTTATGATCAGGAGTAAACATTGAATGCTAGCTAGTCTTAAAGCATCTCAGCTTCAGGCTGGTGATGGTGCCACACCTGAATATTCACTTTTCCCACTATAGGACTATATTATCTGTGTTTCCTTTTTGTCCTTTCGCTTCTTTATACTGTGGTGAAGTCGAAAAATGTTCCAGTCCAGGCAGTAGTAGATCAAAAGGTTAAGGTTCTGGGTTGCTGATCAGAAGGTCATGGGTTCAAGCCCCAGCACTGCCAATTTGACACTGTTGAGCTCTTGAGCAAGGCCCTTAACCTTACCTACTCCAGAGGTGCTGTATCCTGGCCGACCATCTGCTCTGACGCAATCCTACTGGGATATGCAAAAAAAAAAAATAATCATTTAATTTTGCTGTAAGGAACATGGGACAAACAATTGAAACTTATCTTTGTTTCACCTCCTACTTGGTGTGTGTGTGTGTGTGTGTGTGTGATTCAGAATCTTCTTTCTTTAATGTTGTGTTCTCTCTCAATAAGAGCAAGATCTTGAGTGACATTGATTTATATGCTTAGAAGAGCAGGGTTAAGAGCGAGTGGATGGAAAAGAGAGACACTGCCAAATAAAAAGGAGGGTGGTGAAAGGAGGGATGAGAATAGGAAGAAAAAGGGGAAAGAGAGAGAGAGAGGAGTGGGAGAGAGAAAAGAGGACAGGTGTGGTAGGATGTGAAGCTCTACGCTTAATAGCAGACAGAAAGAACAGCTGTATTAGACGCATGTAGAGGATAAAGGGATAAGGGGGTGGTTCCTGGAAATAACACACACACACACACACACACACACACACACAATTGTTTGATTAGGAATGGGGCTTGTTATTGGGACATTTTTGACGCACAGCAAACAGGTGGACTATCACAAAGGTAAGAGTGGCTTTGCTTGCTCTCCAAAATGTGTAAGTATGACTTTGGACTTTATATATGTGTGTGTGCGTGCGTGTGTGCATGTGTGTGTGTGTGTGTGACAGAGATACGTGTAATAATACAGCCTTGACCCCATTAAGTACATGCCTCCAAGAGACAATCCTATTATAACTCTGTACAGGGGATTGTGTGCGCTGTTATTTGAAATATTATTGAGTTGCTAAGTTATATCGTAGCATCTTGTCACCTTAGGGAGTTCTTTCTTGACAATGTCAGTGGATTTTTTTTTTTTTTTTGTAAAGCTGCTTTCTGGATACTGTTAAAGGTGCTATAAAAATAAATTGAATTGCATTGAATTGAATACAGAAATGCCTGTAAGGTTTCTCATAGACAAAAGATTGAGGCTAATGATATCTTTATATAGGCTAACTGTGTGTGTGAGCATGTGTGTGTGTATGAAAGAGAGAGAAGAGAGAGAGACAGAGAGACAGAGACAGCAAGCCATGTTCATTCACAATGAATCTTGTCTCTCAGCTGTTGGACGAGTTTGTGTAAATACACAATGAGCTGCCACTCTATAAAAGGCGATGGTATTCTACTGGTGTGCTACCTAATGCTAAATCACCCCACTCTGTACTGTATGTGTGTGTGTGTGTGCGTGTGCATGTGTATGTGCGTAAAATATTACATCCTTTGTATCCTAAAGTAACCCTATACTAAATCACTTACTCTTGTCATGTTATACTGTATGTGTGTGTACATACCTACAGCACATGTGCGTCTATAGTACATTTGTGTCTGTTTTCTTTACGGAGGAAATCACACAAAAGCTGTTCATCAGTACATCCATGTTTACACACACACACACATACACAATAACTATACACACTTTATAGAACTTTTTAGTACACTATAGTACTTCAAGTTTGCAGCCAAACTTTGGGTGTTTATACTGCACACCCACTAGCTTTCTTACCATAAGTATTTTCGTTCTGTTCATCCTGTTTGGTGTAAGAAACAAAGGAAAAAAAAAGGAAAAATGCAAGAAGAGGAAAAAAATCAATCATAAAGCACCATTTGATTGCAAATGGACTGGAATAAAATGTCCAATATTAATGGTACAGTAGGAGGACCGAGACATTAACAGCTCCATGGGCCGAAACCAACAACAAACAACAGATTTTTTTGGGTATGTTGTAGATGCAGTATTTGCAGAGCTTTAATAACTCAAATTAAACAAAATGCACAGTAATAACAATGTGCTAATGCTTTGGCTAAATAACATTTTAAAAAATCAGTATTTGGTGGAAAACCCCCAGTTGCAATTACAGCTTTTATACATTTTGGCATGCCCTCCACCAGTTTTTCACATTGATGTTGATTAATTTTATACAACTCTTTTTTGCAAAAACAGCTCAGCTTTGATTGATGGATTGTGACCGTCCATCTTCCTTTAAATGAGGAGTAAATCTTAATCAGAAGTAAATTGCAGTGGTCTCCTATTTCTTTCCAGAGCTATATATATATAAATCTTTATATAAGGGCAACTTAAGGCAGAAAGTTATGGTCAGATCTTACACTGCCAGGAAGAACCATAAAATGCTTCAACGCAGCTCACAGTAAATAAGCCAGAGCCTTCTGTCTGTTAAATAAACAGTGACATTCCTCAGCAGTACACACATCCAGAGAAGATAGAAATTAAGTCATGCACCAAGACTGTTCTTTCAGAATGCAGCGGTGCAGTATCAAATGTTCATTTTATTTTTAAATGAGGTCAGTAGATCACTGAGTGGGGTGCCACTGTCGAGAAGTAGTACTGATTTACGAAAAGATGAAACTCATCTACAACAATACCTGACCTTAAATTGTACTAAGAAAGCAATGCCTTATATTAAAAGGTTTTTTTTTTTGAACATGTACATTTCATGCTTATTGAACATTTTTTATTCTTTGTGATATGTATAATAGTAAGGTCAAAAGTTTGTGGACACCTGAGCCATCTAATCCATATGTGTTTTTGGAACATCCCATTCCAGATTATACCAACCTCCATTCCTCTACCAGGTTTATCAGATTTTTGAATGTGGTTGTGGAAATTTAGTCATAAAATTATAAGTGAAGTCAGCCCTGGCACAAAGTCCAATTTAAGTTCATCCCAAATGTGGTTAGTGAGGTTAATATCCTCTGTTCAGCCCGTAAGTTCTTCCACACCAACCTAGGCAAACCATGTGTTTATGGACAATAATTTGTGCACAGAAATGTTGTCAGGCTGTAACAGGTTTAGGTTTAGTGTCACATAGTGTATTTTGATGAGTGCTGTGGAAATACTGTAAATATTTTCAAAACACCCATTCAGTTTCCAGTCTCTATACTGTCATTCCAGACAAACACTAAGCAGCAAGAGTATGCTATGCATACAAATCCTGTATTACTGCAGTTTAAGGGGTGTAATGTTACTACTATAAAAACATTTACGAATGGATATCTGAAATCTAAAAAATACTAATGTTAGCAGGTGACAAGATGCATGTTACTTGTAGTTTAGTTGTAACATGTAGTTGTGGGTGTGTGGAAACCCATGTAATTTTTTTATGTACAATAAGAAACAGTTGTAACTATAATGAAAATAGCTTCTAAAGCTAAGTAATTAAACACAAATTAAACACTGCACTAATTCAGCAGGCTGCAAAAAACTTTTGGAAAAAGTAGGTCTTTACATTTACATTTACATTTACGCATTTGGCAGACGCTCTTATCCAGAGCGACTTACATTTTTATCTCATTACACATCTGAGCAGTTGAGGGTTAAGGGCCTTGCTCAAGGGCCCAACAGTGGCAACTTGGTGGTTGTGGGGTTTGAACCTGGGATCTTCCAAACCGTAGTCTAAAAGGTCTTTAGATCTCATTTGAAGGCTAACTGAGAGCAGTTATTTAATTTAAAACATGCACATCATAGGATTGGCCCAAGAAATCACTCAAGGCAATCTTTTGGATTTTTCACTTCACTGAATAAAATCTAATTTAGCTGTCATTGAAACACTGGCTCCAGGTCACATGCCTGTTGCTTTGTTGTGATTGTAGAGTCAAGCTGTATTTGAATGCAGCAAATAGTTATTCATATCCAAATTAAATGTATGCATCATTTTCTGTCCTACATATCCCATAATCCTCTGCATCAACTGTGGATTAAAACGTTTTTATTTGGCATTTCAATTTTATTTTTAGACAGAAATTGCTGGTGAAGTCACATAACATTTTTGTCTATTATCTTCAGTGCTTTATTCAATCCTGCATAACAGACATGAGATTAGTGGCTATAAGCATACAGTGGGGAAAATAAATATTTAATCCCCTGCAGATTTTGTAAGTTTGCCCACTTAAAAAGAGATGAAGAGACTATAATTTTTATTATAGGTTTATTTTAAAGAATAGTGACAGAATATCAACCAAATATCCACAAAAATGATAAAATAAGATACTGTACATGTCAACAAGTAAAATAAATAGCTAATCCCCAAGCAAAACATAATGACTTAGTACTTGGTGGAGAAACCCACACAGTGGTACAGTAAGACGTTTCTTGTACAGTAGTTGAATACCAGGTTTGCACACATCTCAGGGAGGATTTTGGTATACTCTTCTTTACAGGTATTCTTTAAATCCTTTAAGCTGACCCTTGGCAACTTGAACTTTCAGCTCCCTCTGAGACTGGCTAGCCCCCTCCATGAACCTAATATGCTTCTTCTTGAGCCATTCCTTTGTTGCCCTGGCGGTTTGTTTTGTGTCAATGTCATGCTGGAAGACCCATCCATGGCCCATCTTCAGGAGCTTCTCATCCAAGATCTTACAATACATTGTTCTGTCCATTGGCCCCTCAAAGTGACAAAGGCAGACTGTACCTTTAGCCGAGAAACAAGCCCAAAGCATGATGTTTCCACCTTTGTGCTTGACTGTATGGAAGGTGTTCTTAGGGTCATAGTCAGCATTTTCCCCCCTCCAAACACGCTGAGTTGAGCTTAATTTGGTCTCATCTGACTACAGCACTTTCTTCCAATCCTTTATTGGCAAACTTCAAACAGGCCTGTACTGTACATTTGCCTTCTCGAGGAGGGGGACCTTGAGGGCGATGCAGGATTTCAATCAATAGCGGCATATTGTGTTACCAATGGTTTGTTTGTTGACTGACAAACTCAATTGGATCCCAACTACCTTGAGATCATACACAAGCTCCTCCTGTGTTTTGGGCTGATCCCTCACTTTTCTCATGATAATCCTTACACCCTGAGATTAAATCTTTTAGGAGCTTCAGCCTGAGGGCAATTTTGTATTTTTTCCATTCGTGAACAATCCCTCCAAGAGTAGCCCATTCTAGTCTTGTGCAGGGCTACAATTGTGTCCCTGACTTTCATTGACAGCCCTTTGGTCTTGCCCAGGGTATGTGGTTTGAATGGAAAATAGAGATCCTGTGGACAGGTGTCTTCTATACACAAAACAAGTCGTTATTAGAAGCACCTTCTTAGGTTAATCTGGGTAACTCATGAGCACATAATCTGTCTGTGAGAGCCAGAACTGTTGTTGGTTGGTAGGGGATAAAATACTTATTTTTCATCATGATATGCAACTCAATATATAACATCTATATAATGTTTTTTTCTGGATTTTTTAAAAATTAATATTCTGTCTCAATCATTTAAAATAAACTTATGATTAATTTATTGATCTTTAAGTTCTTAATAAAATATTTAATTTCTTTAATTTCTTATACAAAATACTGTATGCTCCTATCTTGGCAGCGATGTGACAAATTTTGCTTTCAAATTCTGTCTAAAGATACTGAAACATAACACAGCAGTAGCAGAAAGCTGCCAAGTCAGCTGCTTTCTGTTTTGGACACAGCCATGGCCATCTACAGTATGTTCTATAACAGCTTGGCCTTCCATTTGAAGTGATATGGTCTGCTATGTTGGCCCTGAGCAATTTAAGTCAGTCTAAAGTGAACTCTTTGTTCTACACATTCCTGCTCAGACTGCTTCTTGAGCGACATGTGATGCAAGGCCAGTTTTGGCCAAAGCGCTACTAAACAGACGGATTCCAGAATTGATGATCCTCATCATCAGAATGACACTGTAAACTAATCAAAAAAATTAATAAATATAACTATACATGGCAAGAATAGAGAAAATTAATCTGTGGGAGAGAAGGAGTTGTAAAGGGGAACAGTTTGAACTCCCCCCCCCCTCTCCTCTCTTCCTCTATTCATAAAGCGAGTAAATGAGATTTGGAAAGCTGTGAAACTAGCAGCCACTGTCTCATCCATAAGGCACGTCTGATTCATTCATTACATAAGGACTCACAGCTCTAAACCGTGGGCTCTAACCTATCCTGCCAAACTGCAGAACAGTGTGTGTGTGTGTGTGTGTGAGAGAGAGAGAGAGAGAGAGAGAGAGAGAAAATAGAGAAAATTAGGTCATTATTGAGATAGATAGATAGATAGATACAGTAGATAAGAGTAGGGTAGAGAGAGAGAAAGAGAGAGAGAGAAAGAGAGAGAGACCAATCTTGGGCTTAATAGAAAATTGAGACTTTGTAGATCCTGTAATTCAGGATTCAGGAGCTGTTTGGCTAAGAGAGAGAGAGAGAGAGAGAGAGATTGCTCTTTGGGGAGTGTGTGGTGATAATGACATATGGTTTTTCATTACTCACTATAAAAGTGGGTGTACGGATAGGAGAGGTGAGATTAAACTAACAGTGTTTTACATGCATAGTTTGTGAAATGCTTAAAACTCTCCAGAATACGAATAAAATAAAAACATTCATGTAAATCAAACCATATCTCTTTGCCTTTTCATTTATTGCACGTCTTGTTTCTTTTTCTCTCCAGTGCTCAGTGATAATGCAATCTGTTCTCCCTTGTTAGATTTCTTTTTTACTACCAATGTAGCAGGTAGATATTGCAAATATACACTATAATCCTATCCTTTAAGAACAGTGGGGAAGAATCACTTTATTGTGAATCAACCACTGCAGATGATCCCAAATGTCTTTAAACCATCCAAAACCTGTTAGAATTTTTTTTTCTCTCTTCATTGGCTCTGTAGCTGGACACATTGAGTTCTTTTACCTGGGGCTTGACTGTAACTATATAGTTACATTATAGATGCAGGACCTACATCTAAACTGATACTACTACCACCATTTATAATGGTTGAAAAGTTGGAAGAGATGGATTATTATAGTTAATGAGCAGATTCGTTTTTTAGTTCATCCTTTAATCCAGGAGCAGATTTTCTTGACAGGAGTGCACATTAAGGAAAAATGCATTACTTTATCAAATCAACAACTTAAAATAATCAATAAAGCCCACATAAAAAAAAAAATAGAAAAAAAAAGATAAAAATGGAGGGTTGCACCAGGTAAGTATGTTACAGTAAGTATGATGTACTGTTAGTACAGTAGCTTACATCTTATACATGTTAATATTGTGGCGTGGGTGGGGTTTGACAGACGACCATCATGCTTTGCAGGAGGGGTTATGATGTGTTCACCGTGTTGGGGAAAGGTGTTTGGGGTAGTGACTTCGGCCAGGTTGTGTGTGTGTGTGGGTATATGTCTGTTTAGTGACTGTGGAATGTGCGGTTGCTCCCAGCCATTTGCATTGGGCAGCCAGGAAGCTCACTTGTCTCTCCAGCATTCTTCTTAGCGGTAAAAACGCTACATTTGGTGTCAGAAGTGGGATGGAGGGTAACGGCTTAGAGCGCACCCCAGAGCAAGCTACAGCTCCGTGCGCCGTCAGCCGGCGAGGCGACCTGCAGCTGCACCTGCCGTCCTACAACGGCGCCGTTGGGGCCTACGCATTCACCGCCCAGGTGGAGCTAGCCGCTGACTTCGCGGGCTGAGCGGAAGGACTGGGCGAAGTTGCGGGAGTCGCTACACTTCCGGTTCGGCGCGAATGACCGTAACGAGGCCGCGTGCGAGGAGCTGGCAACCCGCGTGCGGAGCGCCTCCGAGCCACTAGGGGCGTTCGCCATGGACCTGAGATCTCTCGCACGCCGGGGCTACCCTGAATTCGGGCCCTTCCAGCAGGAAGAGCTAGCACGGCGTGCGTTCCTGCAGGGAATTCGGCCGTCGCGGCTTCGCAAGCACATCCGGTTGGCAGCACCGGCTTCCATGTTTGAGGCGCTGCGCGAAGCCGAGCGCGCAGAGCCCATCATGGCAAAACACCACGGCGAAAGAGCCGAGCGTTTTCCCGTGGCTCGGGGCCGCTCGGTAGGTGAACCTAGCCGGGGACAGGGCTACCCGTCGCGGCTAGGCCTCGACTCAGCCTCCGAGGTTCCGCGACCACGCCGAGGCCAGGGACTGACGGATTACCGCTGCGACGTTCTCAGGCCTGAGGACAACGTACTCCAGCAGCCGTTAAAACTAGCCGAGGAGAAGCCGCCTCCTACAGCCGTCTTTGCTTCCCCAAAGGCCGGGTTCAACTTCCGGTCAGGACGCGTAGGAAATCGCGCGGGTGTCTACGTGAACTGTGGCCTGGACAACGTTTCGCTACGGGCGCTCGTGGACACTGGCTCTACGGTTTCGCTGCTGCGCTGGGGAGTATTAGATCAAGGCGAGCGCGGTTGTATGCTGCCGGACCCGGCTTTGAGCATTCGCACCGTATCGGGAAGTTATTTGAAGATACGGGCCTGTCGCACGGTGCTAATACAAGTAGGTGCAATCATTCTTTCCCATCCGTTCTTTGTGGCAGACATCGAGGATGATTGTATCTTTGGTTTAGACATTTTGAAAAGGTGGGGTGTGGTACTGAATCTCGTGGACGGAACTCTGCGCGGTAACTTCGGGTTAGCCAGGTTCCTAGTGCCCAAAGCGCAGCCGGACGGGTTAGAAGCACGCACCAGGGGGGCGGAACTTCCGGTGGACGCGCCATGTAAACATCCGGTAGCCGACCGAGCTAGGATAATGGCCAAGCTAATGCAGCGTAGCAGTGTAGGGCTTAGCCAGTCACAGGCTGACACCGTGAAGTCCCTTTTGCACGAGTTCGCGGATATTTTCGCGGTAGATGAGCGCGAGTGCACACTTACCAATCTGGTGCAGCACACGATCGATACGGGTAACGCAGCGCCTGTTCGGCTACATCCGAGACGCCTCCCGTTAGCTAAACGAGCTATCGCCGAGCAGAAGCTGCGCGAGATGGCCGACTCGGGCGTTATAGAGCCAGCGTCCGGACCGTGGTCGTCACCCGTTGTGCTCGTGCGTAAAAAGGACGAATCGTGGCGGTTTTGTGTGGACTACCGGCGGTTAAACGAGGTAACGCGTAAAGATTCTTATCCGTTACCGCGGATAGATGACGCGCTGGAGCACGTTGCGGGCTCGGCGTGGTTTAGCTCGTTGGATTTGCGTAGCGGGTATTGGCAAGTAGAGCTCGCCCCGGAAGCACGACCAAATACCGCGTTCTCGATCGGCCAAGGGCTATGGCAATTTCGGCGCATGCCGTTCGGCCTCTGTAACGCGCCAGCGACGTTCGAACGGTTGATGGAGAAAGTGTTGACGGATATTCCTCGCAACCGTTGTGTCGTTTACCTGGACGATTTATTGGTGCACGGCAAGGAGTTTGAGGTCGCGCTAGCTAACTTGCGTGAAGTATTTTCGGCTATCCGGCGGGCGAATTTGCGGCTTAACCCCAAAAAGTGCCAGCTGTTGCGGCGGGAGACGGGTTTTCTAGGACACGTAATTAGTGCTAGAGGTATTGCCACCGATCCAGCAAAAATTGCGGCAGTGCAGAATTGGCCTGAACCGCTTAATGTGTCACAACTGCGCACCTTCCTCGGGTTAGCCTCTTACTATCGCCGGTTTGTGAAGGATTTTGCCACGATCGCCAGTCCGCTGCACGGGCTCACAAGAAAGAATCAGCCGTTTCGCTGGGACAGGGTGCACGCGCGTGCTTTTACTCGGTTACGGAAAGCTTTGGTCACGTCGCCCGTTCTCGGATATCCTGATACATCTCGTATGTTTATCCTCGACACGGACGCAAGCGATGTAGGGCTGGGGGCCGTCCTGTCTCAGGTTTCCGAGGGTAAAGAGCATGCTATAGCTTACTTCAGCCGCGCGTTGTCAGGACCGGAGAGGAACTACTGCGTCACCCGGCGCGAGCTGCATGGCGTGGACATTCTTGGGCCATTTCCTATCTCCGATCGCGGGAACCGGTATGTGCTGGTGGGCATGGATTATTTCACCAAGTGGCCGGAGGCGTTTGCTGTCCCTGACCAGAGCGCTTCCACCACGGCTCGAGTGCTGGTGGATGAGGTGTTCTGCCGATTCGGCGCCCCGGAGCAGTTGCACAGCGATCAGGGGCGTAACTTCGAGGCGGAGGTGTTTGCGGCGGTGTGCGAGCGCCTCGGGGTGAAAAAGACCCGCACCACGTCCTTCATCTGCAGAGTGACGGCCTCGTGGAACGCTTCAATCGCACGCTCACCACCCAACTCGCCGTGCTTACCAGCGACCGTCAAAAGGATTGGGACGAACATTTGCCTCTCGTGCTTTGGGCTTATCGCACAGCAGTGCAGGAGTCCTCACAGCTGACGCCAGCTGCGTTAATGTTCGGTCGCGAGTTGCGCACGCCCGTGGACCTTGTGTTCGGGTCCCCCCCACAAGTGGATTTACCTACGAAGCCGGGGTTGGACTATTTTATTGCACTGAAAGACAAACTGTTCCGTGTCCACGAGTTGGCACGTAGACACTTGGCGGACGCTGGTGTTAAACAGCGCCGCGTGTATGACACTCGCAGCCAGGGGCGAGACTTTGCTGCTGGGGAGCAGGTGTGGGTGTATTCCCCTGGAAGGAAAAGGGGGCTCTCGCCTAAGCTCATGTCTCACTGGGTGGGCCCCTGCACGGTCATTGCCCAGCTCTCCGATGTAGTCTACCGGGTGCGGTTGACGGGGCGGTCGCGAGTGGTCGTGCTCCACCGAGACCGTCTCGCTCCCTATCGGCCCAACGCCAGTGAAACATTGAACTCTGTGGAGGCCGGTCCGCCTCGGGAGGGGGGCTGCACCCCTCCTTCCCCCGCGGAAGGACTCCGGCGTTCACAACGCCAGCGCCGGCCACCGTCACGCCTCCAGGACTGAGTTCGCCATGGTGACCGGGGACGGTCACAGCTCGGGTGGGGGCAGTGTGGCGTGGGTGGGGTTTGACAGACGACCATCATGCTTTGCGGGAGGGGTTATGATGTGTTCACCGTATTGGGGAAAGGTGTTTGGGGTAGTGACTTCGGCCAGGTTGTGTGTGTGTGTGGGTAGATGTCTGTTTAGTGACTGTGGAATGTGCGGTTGCTCAATAAAGTACTCCCAGCCATTTGCATTGGGCAGCCAGGAAGCTCACTTGTCTCTCCAGCATTCTTCTTAGCGGTAAAAACGCTACAATATATATAATATAACAAAGTGCTTTCCATCTTTTATTTGTACATATTTTAATGTAACACTTTCTTTTAAGTTGTGTTTTTCTAAATTGTGTGACATACACACGGTTAATTTCAATAACCTTTGCATACCATCCAAAAATAATTAGTTATGCAACTCCATCCTGAATAAAAGCGACTTTCTATTAAATTACATTTTAAGTGTCAACTCTGAAATCACGGTAGGGGGTGAGATTTGTATTTGTAGGGGGTAAGAAAAGTAAAATGAGTTTTTTTCTGTGCGTAGGGGTGGGGGTAGCTCAGTGGTTAAGACATGGACTACAGGTCAGAAATTCAAAGTTTAAACTCCAGCACCACGAATCTACCAGTGCTGGGCGCTTGAGCAAGGTCTTTAAGACACGACTGCTCAGATGTATAATGAGAAATATAAGTCGCTCTGGATAAAGGCATCTGCCAACTGCCATGAATGTAAATGTTCAATTCTGTTCATGCTAAATAAGTATAAACAAACCACATTAATCAATGTAAGCAGATGAGATTAACTAGCTTGCAATGGTAATCTATTTTCCAGTTTCTTCCCCACAGATTGGATGAGAATAATACCCAGACTTTAATTATTTGGCAACAATATTACCAGGCTGTAATTTGATTTTAAGTAGCAGCACGCTCCTCTGTTGGTTTTTGTCTTGTATTTTGGGCTTTATCTTTGCTTGCTTTTTAGTCCTTTTTTGCATCACTTCATGCTTTCTAAACCATGAATCCCAGTCTATGTATTTTTGTCTTTATCTTGGATGAAATGAAAACAGTTGTAGATCATCGTGTCAATAGGAATTGATGTGACTGACATTATAGTATCCTACTGCTTAGTAATGCTATAACTGCATTTGTCTCAAACTAAAACACTTAAGAAAGGTTATACACAACAGAATGAAAGCTTCAGCAAAGGGCTAAAAACGCTAATAGTCAGCTTTTTGAAATTGCAGTAGACAGCCATTAGGTTTAGTTTAATACAGTGAATGGTCAGATAGATAGCTTTTAGGATTGAGCTAAGCAGGCTAATGGGCAGCAGTTTGAGACTGCAGTACAGAGTCACATCACCTTAATAATGACCAAATGTAAAGTAAAATCGTAAAGTACCCTCCGTAGAGCACAATCGGCAACTTCTCAAATGGAATTGTTCTTGCCCTTCCACCTCTTATAAAGAAATATTCCAGCATTTTTACAACCTAAACTCTAGCTTTAGTATATCTGGTTAGTATAGTGTAAATTTAAACAAGTTTCTCTTATCTTGTTTTTCTCCTTTTTTTCTGATTCTGGTGTTAATAACATACTAAAACTTCTCTGTTTGTTAAGGGAAATTACTCACACTTTGGTTCACTAGTGAAAAAGGAATGAAATAAAAAGAAAAACAAATATTAAGAAAGAAAAATTGAGGATGTATATGGAGCCCTCAGGGGTTATGTGGTATAAAAAAAATATTAATGGAAGAATAAGCGTGCACGGATTGTCAAACTTAGTACATGGATCGACAAACTAAATCCTTGCGCTCAGTTTAGTAAACTATGCATATTGATTGTAACCTTTTAATATCAATATTTGTACCACATGACCCCTGAGTGCTTCCTTATAGAGTCTTGAAACGTAAAGTTTTCCAGTGGTGCAAAGGGTATAAATAACGCAAATTGAAAATACGCAATTAGTTTTTTTGTAGATAATTATTTTGCATCTCTGATGCTTTTCTAGCCTTGTTGCTGTCTAAGATATGCATTAGTATTTATATTAGTACTGAACAAAACTTTATGAATAGTTTCATCGATTTGTGTGGGTGAAACTGAGGATACAGCACGATCACTCTATCAAATATTTTGTATTATGGCAAACTAATGTATATTTGTGTGTGTGTGTGTGTGTGTGTGTGTGTGTGTGTGTGTGTGTGTGTGTCACAGGCAAGAATATTATTATGATTAAGAGAACATAAATTTAAATTTGTCAAAGAGAAAGATGTAGATTTATGTTCTTGCTATTTTTTTTTGTTTTTTAGCCAAGTTGATATCGATCCATTGTTTTAGTGAGTAATTAACGTTTTACATTAGCTTGCCACTGATATGTGGCTACACGGGTCTTAATTTGCTTCACGTCAATTCATCTTTTTGGCTGTTTATTTCTATGTAAAGTACTGCATTTGCTGATGGTATTGACATCAGCAAAAAAAAAAAAAAAACTTTAGTCAAAGGCTAGTTATGAACTTTTTCAGCCTTACAATATATTTTTTTGTGGTTTTATCTGTATTTTTCATGTTTCATTTAAAACTATGGTGAGTCCAGGAGCCATCACAAATCCTTATTTCAAACCATGTTATCTCTCGCTCTCTCACTTTCCTGTCTTTCGAAATCACCTGTTTCCGGTTAAACCTTCTTGTACATTTATACCAGTGAGAGCTTTTGGCTGACCTGGGTGTGCATTTTGCTTTTCTTCTCTGCTTGTTTTTTTTATTTAATTTTAGTTTTATTTCTTTTGAATATTTTTCTGTTTAACTTCTGCATATTTCCTGCTAATTTGGATTGCTAATAACCAATTTGCATATACATCCTTCATTATCCACCTCACGAACTTCTGATTTAGATTTGTTTGTATTTTATCATGATTTATTTCTGTAGCTGCAGTATAATACACTGTATGAACACACACACACACACAAAAAAAACTCTTTTATTGAAGCAGTAATGCAATCATGGTTTTGTGGTGGGTGAGTGTAGCTGCTAAGCATTTAGTCTGTTTGAGAACTACTCTGTTTAACATGCCTCTATACATTCTGGAGTGTGCTTTACCTACATCCTGAGCATTCGCTTGCAGTAAGGTTGGGAATGTGCATTGAGTCACTAATAAGATTTACACACTCAACACAACACTGCTCTAAGTGAACATGATTGAAAACATAAATCTAGTTGTTTTTACCTAAAATGCATTAAGTAAACACATTGGTTAAAAGACTGGATGTCTCTATAGATATTTTACATATTTTCTAATACCAGCAATAACACATCAGCACAATTTTAAAATGTATATGTACTTCCTGTCAAAAAAAATTACAGTGAAGTCCAAAACAACATGGATAGGCAAGATGTCTAAATGATAAAATATTGCTAAGAATATACTGCACTAATTTAAAATCTTAAAAGATACACACATAACCGCAGGAGGTAGGGGTGCTGGGGTTGTTGCAGCACTCCTCGCAAAAAGAGCCAACATCCTTTACTCCTCTTTTAGACATAGGGAGAGATAGTGTGGAGAGTTTTTGTTCTTGTTTCTGTGTTTCACTGTAACACTTAAAATACTGCTCCCTTCCAACTGTAATGATGCACAGAATAGAACATGTCAAAAGGCAGTTTAATTCCAAGTGTTAAGATTTATTTATTTGAAATATGTACCTAACAGCACATTAAAACAGTTTTTTTTTTCACATATCCTCTTTACAAAGCTGGGGTCAGAGCACATCTGGAGCACATAAGGTTAAGGGGCCTTGCCCAGGGGTTCAACTGTGTCAGCTTGGTGGTTCATGGGCTTGAACCAGCAACGTTCTGATCAGTAACCCAAAACCTTAATCGTTTGAGTCACCACCAGCCCTTCAACACGTTTGTTCAGCACCCAGGATTTGCCGCAAGAATCCGTGTCACAAGAATGGCAGAGTTACATAATACCATGACATGTGTGGATAATGTTTATTGGTGGAGAATTTCCATTTACCACACAAAAAAGGGGTTTCACATGTTTCCTAATCACCCTGTTTTTTTAAAACCCTGCATCAATGCAATATTATAATAGACCAATAATATTAAAAAGTATCCTGCGAGAAATGTTTAGATCCCTTGAAAACTTGTTCCCGTGGCTATGGATCCACACTGAGTGTTCTGGATCAGAAATGTACAAACAGCAATGTATGTGTCCATATGGAAGGCTTAATTAATTTATCTTTTTTTTTTTTTTTTTTAACTTTCTATAGCACTTTTTTATTTCTCTAATTTTATAAAAAAGACATTTAGGTTCTTCAAAATGTTAATTTGGTATAATTCATTAAACAATATTTATTTATTGGTACTACTTAATCCTATTAATTATGACATGTAGATGTTACTTTTGGTCTGACCAAAGCAAGAGAATATAGGGTTCCTCTTGTTGCATAGTTGGTGCATGTTTCTCTATTTGCTGTTATATCTTACTGATAAGCTCTAGTCAGTTGATAATCACCTTGCCAAATTTACCATAGTCAAGGTGAAACACAGAGACACAGCAAGGTGAAACAGTGGGTGAGAGACTGAGAGGTATGACTGCAGGAAAGATTACCCCCCCCCCCCCAAAAAAAAAAAAAAAAAAGATTAGAACATTTTAAAAATGGAAACTCCTGGCCATGAGGGATTAACAACAGAAAGAAAAAAAATCAAGGGTATGACTCACACCAAAACAAGTTCTTTTGTTTTTTTTCCTTGCTCTGGTTGTGAAAAGAAAATATTGAGAGATTGTTGCTTTCTTTTTTCCCTCATCAATCATCCTGACAGTGCTCCTTTTAAATAAGACTGTAACTGTTTCATTGCTCCACAAACAGCTCTTCTTTCTCTTGATTGCTTCTACTTTTTATCACTTCATTCTCGATCCTTGGGGCCTTGGGACACTTTTGATTTAAGTGTTGGCTGCTGTATAGTCTGTGCTCAGACTCTGAATCAGCTATTTGTGATGGTGAGGGAAAGTGAATGTCCAGTGGACATGTCTTATATTTGCACACTTTCTGGATAGGCATGACATTTACTTTTCTATTCATCATCCATCATTCATTTATCCTCAGTAAGTGTTTTATCCATGTCATGGTTCTAGAGCCTATCCCAAAAATAAAGGGTGTGAATCAGGAATTTACCCTGGATGGGATGCATGCGTATGACTTACAGTACAATACTGTGCTGTAAAAATCTAAATGCGAAGCTATACCATGTGTTAGATATTATATAAAACATAAAATAAAACAACATCCTAAATGCAAATCTCCCTGTGAACCTCTCAGGGAACATATCAAACACTCATTTCCTATATGAAGGAAACAACCCTTTGTCGCTTACTTGAGGTAGCTCTCCAGGTAAGTGTGCAGGAATGGTCAGATTCATAGCAGCCACAAAGAGGGTGGTACTGTAGAAGCAATAGATCATGGCTGAGCAATTGCAAAGCCAGAGAGGACATTATCAGCGGAAGATCGCGCACAGTAAAAGAGATCAGAGATCACTGAGCTAGATCACATTTCAGATGAACTAAATTGAGGGCATGATTAAAACTAACACACATTGTAAAGTTTTATGAGTCATCTATCAATATACTGAAATGTTTATTGTTTGTTTCTGTCAGCTTCACCATAATTGTGTCAACCTGAAAGGTGAAATCACATTCAATTTTAGCTGCACTCAGTGAAAAAGGCTCATTCACACATCTAAACTGATTTTCCTTATTGATCAACTTTAAAATATTTAGAAGTACTGTTCTGATGTTGCATGGAATGGATAAAGAAAATGAATAAAGATGCTGGGTTTTAATTTATTTAGATAATCTACAGGAAAATGAAGAAATCCACAGTGATAAAAAAAATATTTAATACAATAATTTTTTTTTATCACTGTGGATTTTTTCAGTGCATGCATTTATTTATGTATTCATTTATTTACATTTTGTCAATATTAGGCTAATGTAAATAGCCTACGGTAAATAATATACACCCAGGTAAATAATATACACCAATCGGCCATAACATTATGACCAAATGTCTAATAATGAGTAGGTCTCCCCATTTGGCTATATTTAATGGCCTATATGTTCTGACACCTTTCTCTGGGAACCAGCATAAACCTTTCCAGCAATTTGAGATACAGTAGATTTTATATTGAATAGGTCTACATGGACAAACCTTTGTTCCCCACAGGCATCAGTCAGCCTTGCTCTCTCAGTTTACCGCATTTCCTTCTTGGAGCACTTTTGTTAGGTCTTGACCCCTGCAAACTGGGAATATTCCACAACAGCTTTAATGTTGGATTTGCCCTAACCCAGTCATCTAGCCATCACAATTTGTTTGCTGTCAAAGTCACTCAAATCCTTGCACTTGCCCATGTTTTCTGCTTACAATACATCAACTGCATAGAGAGAAAGGTTTTCTTGCTGCCTAATATGAGTGACTATCAAAATGTTTTAAGATTTATACGTAGGTCCTCCCACAGACGCGTTAAAACCTGGCAGTAAAATTTTATATTGACGAATATATGTCTGGCCCCCGATGAGAAATTCTCAATGCACCACAATTCCATGAGCATGCACTTGGTTAAGCTACGCACCTGCCTTGCCTTTTTCAGTCGTGGAGATGATGGTCTCTTCCACTGTGAAGACTGTTGCTTCGTCTTAGAGTTGTATGAACCCAAGTTTTTGTCACCAGTAATGATCCTCAACATGAAGGATGGGTCATTCACGATACGTTTATGAAGTTGAACGCAACTTGAACACGATGTCACTTCTGCGGTGGGTCAGCAACCTGGGGATGAACTCGGCAGCAACATGGTGCATGTTCAAATCACATGTGATGTGCCTGGGCTGTTCCGTATGACACATCGACAATGGCAGCAATGTTGTGGATTTTTCTCTGACAATCATCATGCACAAGTTGCCAAACTGTTTTTGACATTTTTGAGGGCTGATCCCTTGTTGTCTTCCAGTAATGTTCTTTCATTTTTGACGCGTACATGCCACTTAAAACACCTTAAACAGCTAATTTCAGTATTGCTGTAAACTTACCAACTCATGGCTAACATCTTTCTCGTAGATCTGCCCAGTTTCACTTAAAATTTCACATTCGCAGTATGTTCAAACTTGCTGTCCAGGATGGTAACACACGTGTTCAGAAAAGCACAAGTTGCACAGCTCCCAATTTATAAAGAATGCTGTCTTTTGGCACGTTGACTTTTGAAGGTGGGTCCTCCCTGTCACTGTGCGTGCCTCCTTGTGCTGCCATTTATTGGCGTGTTACAAAACTTTTTGGTTACCTTCTCGTATATCTCACCTACTTCCAGGTGCCGTTGTAACAAGATTACTGTATCTGTAGTCTGTGGTGGTCAGGACCTACCAAAAGTTGTTTAAAGAAGGAAGAGCTCACTGACACACATGGGGAGTAAAGGCTGGCCCATGGAGTCCTATCTAACAGAAGAGGTACTATAGCTCAAATTGATTAAATGTTAATGCTGGTTCTGATAGAGAAGTGTCAGAGCACACAGGTCATTATTCCTTTGCTGGAAAAACAGAGGTCTACTCAATATTAGCCAGGTGGTCATAATGTTAGAGTTGATTAGTATAAATAGGATTGAATGGCCCGCTGTGGTGACTCCAAATGGGAGCAGCTGAAAGAAGAAGAAGAACAACAACAGCAACAACAAACTACAAAAATAGAATACAGACGTCAAATAGCTTAAAACAGTTGTAGCAGTCAACTTTCTCTCTCAACATGTAGTTTAGTAATCACTCAGAGCTGCTTGAAAGTCATTAACATTAGCCCCTATTCATTTCAAGGGGGTTTACTCACTGATGCATTATCGGCAAGACATGAGGAGTGAGACTTTCTTCTTAGAAACATAATTCCAGCTGATGACTGGATTATAAAGCCATGTGACTCAGAAATACTAAACTTTAAAATGTTAGCAGTCAAGAAGCTAGGAAAAGCTATGCTGTTTATTTTTAATGCTTACTGGAAAAAGTTAGTAGAAATGTCAGCCAAATCATTTAATTTCATACTGTTTGACTAAGGCTAGCTGGGCACATCTGTACAGCCAAACCTTGTACCAGGGTCATGGTGATATAAGTGACAGCTAGTTATACATACAATTGTAAACTGTGGTATGGATCTGTGCAATTATTTAATCACATAAGGCTGCACTTTAGGTTACACGTAAGACATGCAATTCATCGTCTGGGAATGTATGTAGAGTTTGTCAATAATTTGATTGATTTTGATTAAATGTGACTTTTTAAAAATTGAATTCTGCAGACTTAGTGACATTATCTAAGTCTGAATTGTACATATTATTATCCAAATTAAAAAAATTGCAATTTCTTTTACATAACCAATTTGCATGCGCAATTTAGTATATTTCAACTAATACTTCAAACCAGAGTTTGCTCATTCAGGGTTTGTCTGACACATAAAATTTGCTCTCCCAAACAAAAGTTGAAAAAAAAGTTAAAATTATTATACATTTATTGGGATTCTTTTGGGTAGAACATAGGTACAATACATATTTAAAGTCAAAATTTTTTTCACATTGAACTTGATAGCTCTGAGTTACGTTATGTGTTAGCTACATGACTATTAATGCCCCATTGAAAAATAAAGCACATTTGTAATGTATGACGAACTACATTTTGAATGGAATTCTAGAAAAACCTGTAGGATTTTAGTGGAGCTCAACTTCAACATAATGGATTTGGCCAAAATTGGGTTTTTCCTGCCCAAAATACTTAGATGAATATGTTTTAAGAAAGCATAAATGCATTCTTAGAATGTAAAGTACAAATGGTTTTATTTTTTTTTCTAACCTTGCTATGATATTCATAAGAGATTGCGATATCAAATCCCAATGATGCGACATTCATCCATGGCTGGGAGTCAAGACTGCAAAATTGGCCATGCTGTCTGGCTATGAGGGATGGCCAATAGTGGGGGTAAATAATGTTTTCCTCTGAGTGTGTTACGCTGTCCTATGACACTGTGTGAGCAGTAATTCAAAAATATGTGCTTGGCTAGCTTTATGTGTCTTGGAGAAAGCACATATTTGCTCCTGCTTGCCCATGCGAGGAGCCAGATAGTGGGTAGGAAATGGCAGGTGACCAAATTGGCGAGAAAATAGGAATAAAACCTTTCAATATACTGTATACCTTCCTGCAGAGATCATGTTGGATAGTAGCAGTTTAACATGCATGGCAGTAAATAAAAGTAACTCCACCTAGCTTAACATGCTAGCTTAACATGCTTTCCTTCTTCTTTGCTTAAGGTGGTATTACACGCCATAACAAAACGGATGTAAACCCAATACACAGTATTGACCTTGAAAGTGCATTAGTGTATACATTTCAGCTGACAAATTATCTTTGATGAACATACAGTATATCTTAAATAATTATGAGATGGCAGTGGAAATCTTAATAAATGACGTCTTTTTTAGGGACATTTAACTAAAAAAACAAAACTTGCTGAATTAGCTAGCAGTCATTTCAGCAGTGTTACAAGAGCAGACATTGATCAGTTGAGTTAGTAGGGATTGTGTGATATACATTTAGGGGATAATACAAGAAAGAATAACAGAGATACTGATTGTTATTATTACTTGTGACTAATAATTTTCCATTATAGAATTATAATGTTTGATAAAGTTTCAATGATGTAGTTTTACTTAAACTAGATAAGGTTACAAATGTAACCTGTGGCCAGAGTGTTTGCTTAATATGGCTTGATATTATTCGATTGGGTGAAAGTGATTTCTACTGAGATTTTCTAGAGATGTACAATATGTATGTATGTAAATGCTGTGTGGCCTTTTAATAAATAAACAAATAAATAAATACATATATATATATATATATATATATATATATATATATATATATATATATATTATTGATACTGCGAGCATTTATGTGTTTTATATATTAAGTATTAAATAAAATGAAAAAGTAGCTGCCTTTAGGTTGGTATATTACACTGGAGTTTATTACAACATTCTTTCTTATTGTTAACATCTGTGATACAACTTGTGTTTAATAGTATGAAAAACTGAGAGAGTTCATGGTGTTGCTTTAAGAACTATAGTATAGAGATGATGAAGGCACAATTTTCCTGCTGACAATTTCTGATTTCTTTATTTTGATCAATGAGATATTTCTATTCAAGGCAAAATACATGAAACTATTAAGGAATGTAATTTTCACTTTTTTTTACATACAGTATACAGTATATCTCTTATTCACCTTCTTTCTTTACATAGTTTCTGTATCATTGGGTAGTAGATGTTGTACGCTCCTTATATGTATTCTTATGTTACTATGTGTGAGTTTGGCATGCTTATATAAGCTGTGAGTGTGTGTGTGTGTGTGTGTGTGTGTGATGAAGTGGCTCTCTGATCCTGATTCACACTGCATGACGCCAGCACTCAACAAAAAGTAGAGGGAGAGAGAGAGCGAGAGAGAGAGAGAGAGAGGGAGGGGAGACTGAAGGGAGGGGTATAAAGAAGTGGGGAGCAAAGTGAGAAAGAGAAACGTCGGGCGGAGGGAAGAAAGGATGAGGGAAAGACGGAGAGAGGGACAGCGTAAGTGAGTGAAGCACATGTGACAGAGTGGAGTGACATTCACTCAGACACGCTTGTTTCCACGGCGACATCATGGGGGCAGTGGTTGGCACACTGACCATGCAGACCAAACAGAGGCGTCCATCTAAAGGTAGGATAGACACATGCGTGTGTATATACACACACACACACACACGCACACACACACAAAACAGTAGTGTCCCACACACATGAAATATCAGGATCATGAACATACAAAAGCATACTTACAATTATAGAAGGAGATTTGCACACACTCTCACACACACACTCACACACACACAAACATATTGTTCTACAAACACGAACACTACCTTTAGTCTGTTGTCATCATAGGAGCTATAAAATCATGCCTAGAAACATGAAAACAAACCAAAATTCACACACTGTTTATCGTTCATACTTATGCAACAGGAGGTTTCTGTAAGCTTCAGTTGTTGTGAATCTGCCATGTGCTGAATCTACAGCCATCAGTCTTACACACCCACCCACAGACATGAGCACTTCTCAACAGCATGAAGTGAAAGTCTTTTCTTTATATTGTGTGTATGTAAGGGAGTGAGTGTGTTTGTGTGTGTGTGTGTGTGTGTGTGTTTATGTGTGTAAATGATGATGTCTTGCATGCATGATGTTTGTGATGTCCAAAGTGCACATGCTTTGGGTGTTTATCACTCCACTCACATGCTCTCTTCCTACTTGTTACCTCCGAAGAGCTGTTGTCATGGCAACATGGATATGGCGCCGTTGGGGTGTATGCGCACATATGTTCCTGTGTGTATGCGTGTGTGTGTTTGTGTGTGTGTGTGTGTGTGTGTATTGCTTTGTGTGCATGTTGTTGTCAGGGATCTGTACTTGTTTTCATGAAAAATTTAGATGAAAAATCAATTAGAAATCTGTAGGCAGGCAGACACCCACTTGCACACACATGCTCATAGATGGAGAAAGAGAGAGAGAGAGAAAGAACAAAGGAAATACAAGATCAGAGACAGAAAAAAAAAATCACCTGTTGATCTCTGACTTCTCCCCCCCTCCCCCCCCTTCACTCTCTGTATCTGTCTCTAAATGCATAGAGAATCACTAAGTAAAGTATCTAGTCTGTATTACATGCAGAAAAATAAATACCTGCATTTTTACCCTATTATCTGTCAATGTGGTAGTTGATAAAGAGTGGGTGTTGAGGTTTTGCCCAGTTGTACATAGCCTGATTGGGAAAAACATGCGATGATTAAAGATTGAAAAGAAACTGATTTATACAAACAGGAGAACACTACTGTATACAGTATGTACCCCAATCGACCACAACATCAACACATTAACATTGAATATCAATTATATATCATGAACTTGTGACAGGATTATGGGCACCCATGGATCATTTGTGGATGTGGGGAGCAATGGTGAGCCCGTCTGGTCCGAGCCCACAGAAAAGCCAATCCAGCACAACTCACTAAGAAAAAAACGTAATGCTTCCCTTGATAAAAACGTACCACAACACCCAGTGCACTACAGCCTGTTGACCCAACCTCTAAACTCCCCGCATTCCAATCTGATTGAGCACCCATGAGACAAGCAACCATGAGATTGGACAAACAAGTCCGATCTAGGAGGTCCCACCCCCACAACCCACAGCACCCAAAGGATCCTCTACCAGCTTTCTGGTCTAGACACCACAGCACACCTCTAGAGGTCTTGTGAAGTCATGCCCAGACGTATTAGAGCCACAATATTGGGCGCAACATTGGGCAACAGCACAAATAGTTTTGGGGCATCATTTCTCATGGTATGCTACTAAGCAAATTGAACAGGCATATTATTTCAAGACAGTAACATCTATTGGATTTTTTTTGCATAGCTGATGGGATTGCAACAAAGTAGTGGAGACAGATCAAACAGTTTACATTTGACACTTTATTCAGTAAGATAGTTAGTTAAAATATACTCCACCAAGAAAATGAGCCAAACATTGAAGAGTCAGAAATCTTTTTTTGGATAAAAACCAAAATTATATATATTTTTCTAATAAAGCAAGAAATATTACAAACAATTTGGCCACAACAGTAATTACATTACTCTTACATAAAGAATTACATTTAAAACCAAAAACATTTGGGAAAATCATACTTTAATTGTATTCCTATAGTGAGTCACTGGCAGCAAAGTGGAATAAGGAGAAAAATGTTGAGTTGTGCTGCAGGCAAACCTTTTTAATGAAAAGGATTGTGTTCATGTGACAGAATTGTTGTGATTGGCTTTTTAGGACGCATTTTCTTTTGCTATGAAATGCAGTTACTCCATATCATGGTTTGCCCATAACACTGTAACACTGAGGTTCAACACTCATGAAGGAAGGATGCGTAGAGGTTATTTTATATATTATGTACTATCTATCTACCTCCCTACCTACCTCCATACATACATACCTACCTACCACGTGTATTAAAAAACAAGGCTCTTTCTTTACGATTTTTTTATGTCATATTTTAATTTCAAATAAACTCTGATGAAGGCAAATTTGAAGAGGTCGATTAGAGTTACAACATACACTTTTTAATAAGCAGCCTTACTTTAAATCTAATATTTTTTTCTATTCCCGTTACTTCAATTTAAATTATTTTCCCAAACCATTTTCATTTTTGAAACTGAAGAAGCCATTCTTTCAAATCCACATTATTCTAGAATGCTATAAAATATTAAAAATGAACAAATATCCTCAGGACACTTTTATGCTCCGGAATAAATGGTCTGCAATAACACAGTGATTGAGTAGTTGGCAGGGTGGCAAGACTTCCTGCGAAATATCACTCATCTAATTAGCACATGTTCCTGTCTGTGTGTCAACACCAAGACCTGCTGAAACTGAGAAGCTGGCCTTTGGCTAATTACACTAGATGTCTGCTTTGATATGATGGCATGTCTGTAAGACTAGCTGGTCTTTTCTGATAAATCATGAGGTATTACTGTAAAAAAAAACACGCCTTGGCAATAGGAAGATGAAAGCAGAGGGGATGGTAATGGTCTTGTGTGATATCAGCACATTGTAATAGAGGTGGCTCGTCTAGATGCTTTTTTGTTTCTAAAATTTTGAGGATTGTCAATCGCTCCAGGCTTGTTATATTTTTTCCTGAATATTTTGTGTATTAGTGATGAAATATATATGTGTGTGGTTTTGTGTGCATGTGTGTTCATGGTTGATGCAGCAGTGGCTTTTTCTCTGGTGAATATTTCACGTCTTCAATCACCACCCACTGTGTGCCCCCAGCTACTTAATCTCCATCACTCTTTTTCTTTTTCCCGCTTCCCATTTCTCCCTCTTTTATTCTCTCGTCATTTTTCCATCCTTCTGCCATTTTTGCATTTATAATACCTTTGGATAAAATTCCTTTTAAACATTTTCAACCTTTACATTTTTTTGTCTCATCCTCCACATTCTCTCTCATATTCTCAGAGCCAGTGCTTGTTTGTGTGAAGCTGCTTATTAAGTCTGTCTTGTAGGACAAACTTAATGGGACTGTTTCATGTGTGTTTGTGTGTGGGGGAGGTCAGTTTGTTAGACAGCTGTTCATTGCTGTAGTAGTGTACTATTTGTGCGTGTGTGTGTGTGTGCGTGTGCGTGCGTGTGTGTGTGTGTGTGTGTGTGTGTGTGCGTGCGTGTGTGTGCGTGCGTGTGTGTGTGTGTGTGTGCTGTAGTGCAATCACCAGTCTTATCTGGAAAGCTGAGATGTAATTTTATTTGTGAGTGATGTGTTTATTCATTCTTTTACTCCGCTTCCTGACATGAGTCATGCATGACTTTGTGTATGGGTGAGGGACATGCATTCAGAGGCTACCAGGGCTTTATGAGTGAGTATTTCTCCAGAGCTAGTCTACATAAATTCTACAGAGCTCCATCTGGAAAACTTCATTATGAACAGTAAAGAATCTAAGTAACTACTTTATTATTCATATCTCTTAATATTTGAGTATTGTTATTTGATATAAATAAATAGCTTTGATATATAAAAGCAATGTTACAATTAAAGTAAAATTTAAAATCAAATTCTGACAATTGGTTAAAAAAATCAGTATTTATGCTCACTTATCATTAATTTAAGTCACTTTAAGGTAATAAATGTGATTATAAAAATAATAAACATGTTATAACAGTTCTTTGTATAGTAATGATGTATATATTGTAATGATAATATAAAATTTATTGTAATGTAAAACATATTATTATGTATATTGGATTGCATTGATGCTTAGGTACTTACCTATTTTTTTTTTATATTAACCTATTTTTTATATTTCAGAAAGAGCATCTAAACTACATCTGTGTAATATCTTTTAATTAGCAGCATTTCCATTTTGTCAAGTGTGTCTGGATATAGTAACCATTAGTATATAGGGGATTATTTGTTTAATATTTTTGCAAATGTGTTATTTTTTAACAAATTTCTTTACCGATTTAGTAAATGTTTAATGAATAAGCAATTTGAAGTGTTTCAACCTAGAGGTATAAAAAACAAAGTGGTGCTTTTACAACTAGATTAATTTTCCACCTCCAATGTGATTTCCTAACCCTGAAGGTTATTTTGAAACCAGCAATTCTGTGTGCAAATTAATATGACCAGAGGGCATACATTAAATTTGCAGAAGACCATTTCTACCAACAGAAGACAAAATTATACCATTCATTAACTTTAGATATTGAGCTCCCCAAAATCATGCCTTTGTAAAAGATAAAATAAAATAAAACAAAATAAATACAAATCTGAAGCTTTCTCAAAACAATGACTTACTGCTGCTGTCAAATAATTTCTTATTATTTATCTTATATTCCAGCTTCTGTCACCAATATTTAGCAACAGAGCCTTTAACATGTATGATTTTACTTGATTTTAGTTAACTAAAAAAAAGCAGAATGCAATACGACTACAACAAACTTGCTGTATCTTGTTGTGTATAAATCACAGAGGAAAAGTTCTTAAAATGTTTACAAAGCCATAAAGTCCTTATTTTGTTCTTTTTTTTACAAACACATAATTCACGATTACCTTCGATAATTGTCCCAGCTATTTATATAATCATAAGACAAACTGACTGTTAGCTTTAATTGGATTTATTCTAGGTCTCAATAAGATATATCAACCTAAACTATATCCCAGGTGTTTTGACATTGAATGGGCTGACTGGCTGCACATGGGCCAACAAAAACCTTTTTTTAAGAAAATCTGTGGAAGTGTTCTCTTTTAGAGGTCACATTTAGTTGAAAGGCTATGTGAAGGAGCTGATTAATAATACACCATGTAACTGATTTCATCTAAATGGTAATGTGTGCAATGTATAAAATATATAACAGTATATATATATATATATATATATATATATATATATATATATATATATATATATATATATATATAAATAATATAACAGTATGTTATTGCTGGGCTGTAAGGCAATGTGATCTTTACATAGTGTTTTAGAACAGATTGAGTTAATTTCATGTTTTTCATCTTCCATCAGTCAATTTCTTCATCAATTTCAAAAGCTTATTTCTATTGCCAGACTCAAACAAATGATTTAACAATTTTGTCCAGAGATTGTCAGAGATGCTCAAAGATAATATAAATTTTTCTGGTCGGGACTAGATTTTGGGGACAGCAGGTCTGGTTCTGCTCTGACAAACTTTCCTGTTCGGGCTTTCAAAAATAGAAAAAACCTGATGTACTTATAAGATACAGTGGCTGATCAAAACAGTGGCTGTCAGATACACCAACTGACTAACACGCGTTATGTGTCTGCATTCTGTCTACATTGTATATTTCTGCAAAAAAACATCATTAGAAGAGTGTCAGCTCAGCTTATACACAGCTTAGATAGAACATTGGACTGAGGCAGCAGGGGTATGAGCTGCTGGTGGAGAGAAGTTTGGTTGAACCGGCAAGTGTGAAAGGATCCTCACCAGTGTGTGTGGACATAGGGGAGTTTTTTCATCATTAACTAGACAAAGAGTGAGAAAGAGAGAGAGAGAGAGAGAGAGAGGGAGAGGTGAGCGAAATCAGGATTTGTGTGTGAATGTGTGTCTACTATTGAACAGTGAAATGCTGAACAGTACTTTCAGAGTAAATTGAAATTAAAATAGCACAAAACTTTGCTAAGGCTACATTTACATCACAAATCACATTGTTAATGTCTGATTCTTTGGCCAGGTTGAATTTGTATGTCATTTTACATTCATACTTACCAGTGACCTTGTTTTATCTGTTTTATCAGCTACTGCTGGTGTTGCTATAAAATCCCCATACGCAGATGCAGAGGCAAAAAGTTGCATAAATTCTGATAAGCTTTTTTTCGTTCAAGTTGCATGAACACCTAGACATGACTGTGTGTTCAGATAGCCCTAAAGAAATCAGATCTGTCTCACAGTAGGCTAAAAAAATTGAAGACACTGGTTGGTAATGTGAATGTAGCCCAAAGGTGGATATCCTTCTTATGCAAGGTTTCTTAGAGATGCCAAAACCTATAGGAGAAGGTACCAGATGTCATCATTAAACCTTTTCTGCTTAGCAAATTATTAAATTCCTTACTAGCCTTCATCAGTTCTCTCTTGCTCTCTAGATCATGGCTTTCTGTAATGCAAATAAAATATGTCAACTAGCTGTTACAGTATCAGATAACAGGTTACAATCATCACGCCAGTTCAATTTAACAGCAAACCTAATCTGCTCTTTTACCTAAAATTAAAATATTTGCAAAAGGTTTGACTAAATAAATGAGTGTTAGCCTGGACTTTAAGTATTCAGACTGTGTCTGTGTCTTGAACACTAGGCTAGTCCACGACTGTGGGCTTTGTAAGAGAAGATTTTGCCTTAGATATCTTCATTAAACAAGATACCAAAAAAATATCCTGGCAGATCATTATATAACAGTTTTTTTCAGGAACTTGGTTTGAGACCATTCAGCGCTTTATATTTTAATAAAACGATTTTAAAATAAATGCAAAATTTCACTGGGAGCCAGTGCAGTGTGGAGAAAATAGGGAAGAATTATTTATATCTTCTGGTTCTTGTAAGGACTCTTGCTGAGGCATTCTAAACTAACTGTAGCTTGTTTATATGGTGGATCATCATATGGCACTACAATAATCCAATCCAGAGGTAACATTAGCATGAACCAGTTTCTATGCATCATGTATCATGTATATTTTATTCTCTGTCCCTCTCTGTAGATAAGCTGGATGATGATTTGGAGATGACAATGGTGTGTCATCGTCCAGAGGGTTTGGAACAGTTGGAAGCTCAGACCAACTTCAGCAAGAGAGAACTGCAAGAACTCTATAGGGGGTTTAAAAATGTACACGTTGCACACACATTCTTACCAATACTTACACAAAAAACATCATTGCCATTCACCAGTGTTTTTTAGTTTTACAGGCATGTTCACAAGTTAGTAACCCCTTCTTTTAATAATATTGTTTTTGTGTAAAAATCATCTGATTGTGGTGGCTCTTAACATTGGACAAATATAACCTCATACAAGCAACAACATAACATTTTTGTGCCATTATTTATTAAAAAAAAACAACATGTGTCCAGTACTAAGTACCCCATGATTCTACAGCTTGTACATCCACCTTTAGCAGAAAATCTATTGTATTATTTTAACAATCTCTTACATTGCTTTGGTCAATTCTTCTTTACAACATTGCAACACTAGTTCGTTGAGGATATTGGGCATTCACATATTGTATGCACAGCTGTCTTAGGGTCCTGCCACACTATTTTAGTTGGGTTGAGGTCTGGACTTGAGGATAAGCCTTTTTTTTCCCCCCAGCCAATTTGTTGCATGACCCAATTTTGGCCATGCTTTTTGCATCTAGAATACTCTGGTATACAAAGGAGAACATGGTCGACTCAATGATTACAGGGTGCCCAGGTCCAGTGGATGCAAAAACAAGCCCAAATCATCACCCCTCCACTGCCATGCTTGACAGTGTGTATGGGGTGTTTCTGCTGAAATGGTTTTTGGTTTTGGCCAAATATGATGCTAGGTATTAAAGCTCAACTCCACTTTGGTATCCTTGTGCTATGTCTTTGTCAGATGAGGTGTTGCAAACCTTAGTAATGCTTTCATGCTCTTTTAAACAAAAGAGGTTTCTCCTGGCACCTCTTCCAAACAAACCGTACTTGTTTAGTCTTCTTCTAATTGTGCAGTCATATACGTTAACATTTAACATGCTCAGTGAGGCCTGAGATTTAGCTTTTTGTATTTTTTTTTTTTATCATTGCAAGATCTGACCATGTGGTAAATGTGCTGGGACATCCACCTCTGGCTATAAACCCTTGAAAGCTTTTCACTTGTGAATAATCTTTCTCACTGTAAAATGTTGGAATCTGGTCAAATTTTGAAAATGGTGTTATAGCCCTTCCCAGAGTGATGTGCAGCAGAAACTGCTCCTCTTCGTATTCCCTTTTGATATTGTGTTACACACCTAAGTGCTCCTGACCAGCAAACTGCCAAAACTTCTGCTTTTAGAGGTCTTCACAGCAGCTGATGATCAATTAATCAAGGACTAATGATTAGCAGTACCTGACCGCAACTTACCCTGTTAAATCCTGTGTAAGTAGTGAAAGGGGACTACATATTGCCAGCATGTTTATTTCTTTTTAACTTTATTTCTTGTTAAATAAATAATGGCACAGTGAAAAAGGTTATACTGTATATTGTGTTTGTCTGAGGTTGTATTTGCTCAATACCAAGACCTGAACAGATGAGTTTTATTTATTTTTTTACACAAATAAATGCAATTAAATTAATTAAAAATAGGGTACTAACTTTTACATGATTGTTTTTTTAAATGATTAATTAGTTCTTATTCATCACTTAGTGGCTTAGTGGTTAGCACTGTTGCTTTGCACCTCCAGGGTCCAGGTTCGATTCCCGGCCATGGTCAATTACTGCCACTGTGTGCATGGAAATAGCATGTTAAAAACTTAAAACTCCTAAAACTCCCCGCGACCCTGTATACAGGCTTATGCGGTATAGACGACATGGTAGGTTTATTGTACTTTCTATGTTTTTAGTTATTGATCTTTGCTTTCTTCTTTCTTAGGAATGTCCTAGTGGGGTTGTCAATGAAGAAACATTTAAACAGATTTACTCACAGTTCTTTCCTCAAGGTGGTAAGTCCATACGTGTAGGTTAAAACATAAGATAAGATGTGCATGTTTATGTGTGTATGCATGTTCTCAACAGAGTCTCTGCTGTTGTCCATAGATGCCAGCACATATGCTCACTACCTGTTTAACGCCTTCGACTCGGGCCAGAGTGGCTCCATCAAGTTCGAGGTGATCCTCTTTGTCATTCTGTGTGCAACACTCTGTTTCTCCTTCTCATCACACTCATTTAGTCTGTTCCTTCTATTTAATTATTCTATATCTCGGTATGACTCATATCTAATTTCTTCTAACATTAACTAATTGATTGGGCATCTGCCAATATTTTTCACATTATTATTCAGTCACTATTTTCATGTTCAGTAATGAAAACGCTTGTCCTGATGTAATGAGCCTGTGTTTGGCTAACAGATACTGAACCATTAAAATTTCTACATAGAAAAACCCTTAGTAAGGACAAAAAAGGAACAATGTTTTAGTATTGAAATAATATATTGGTGTAAACATCTCGTATATAGTTTAGTGGCTTATCAAATATATAGGCCTATATATATATATATATATATATATATATATATATATATATATATATTATATATATATATATTTTTTTTTTTAAATTGGATTTAACTCGAATATGAAATGTTCATAAACCACAGATGGTCAGGCGTCATGGTTTATGTTGAATATGGCAGCAAAGTATTTCTTCAAGAAATAACTTGAATTATTTTGTAAGTTAAAAAAATAAAATCTTAACAGAACTTAACCCTCAACTGGGTCTCAGCTCTATAGGGTTTGTGATTTAATCCTGAGCTTGGGTTACTATCAATGTACAGTAAATCAATATTTTCTCATGGAGGTAGATTATTTCTAGGTGTGAATATGTGTGTGTGTGTGCATTGTGCCTTACAACAAGCTATTGTCCCATCCAAAAATTGTACACGTTGATTCTGTGATCTACTGTAAACACTGACAGGCAAAACCCTTTACCGTTCATTTGTCCATTCATTACTTCATTACTTCATTACTTCATTTATTAACACACAAATGTCATGATCTGAAGCCTTATTTTTGCTCTTGCATCATCATCATCATCATCATCATCATCACACATGACTGTGCTCAATTTTTGCCAAGTGTGATTTACCAAAATGAGACTCTCTTTCTTGTCACATTCTGTTCTTGCATTTTCCTCATCTCTCTGCATCTCTCTGCTTGAATCTAGGACTTTGTGACAGCTCTGTCTATCTTGCTGAGAGGTTCCACACAGGAGAAGTTGCAGTGGACTTTCAACCTGTATGACATCAACAGAGATGGCTACATTAACAAGGAGGTGTTTGTGTGTGTGTGTGTGTGTGTGTGTGTGTTTATTTACATATTTGAATATACACCACCAGTGTATTTACATAATTTTTCAGCTAACCTGTTACTATGTTATCTGCTGTGCAGGAGATGACGGACATTGTGAGCGCTATTTATGACATGATGGGAAAATATACTTATCCTGCTCTAAAGATAGACACACCCAAACAGCATGTGGATGCTTTCTTTCAGGTAAGAAACTGCTTTATTATTAATGTAGAAGGTCTTCTTCTATTTGCATATGTGTTTATAGAGAGATAAGGATGCAAATACGGTTACTTTAAACATGCTAATTCTCAGTTGTAGAATAAATTTTATTGTCATCTACAGAAAATGGACAAAAACAGAGATGGAGTTGTAACTCTTGATGAGTTCATTTTATCCTGTCAAGAGGTACCTACAGTACACCATTCCTCCTACATGTGGCCTTTTTTTCCTTTAGTGTTGGTCTTTTATAAGTCCTTGTGTGCACTGCCCTCTAGTGGCAAATACAGTTCACTTAAACACAACAAAACTCTTGTGCTACCACCCTGCTACTCAGATGTTACTATTTCCCTTTTTTCAATTGCCTTAAACCCCCCTGCATTTTTATAATGTTATCAGCTCAGTTCAAAGTTCTTAGTTTATTCTTTTTTAATTGGTTCATATAGTGTCCATAAATAACCTATGTACTTCTTATTGATGGTAGACATTTTCTTTAAACTCTGGAATTATAGATACACCTGGATTCTTTAAATATAAATAATTTTTCATAACAATTATATATTTCTCTGACATGCTGGGGGCAGGGGTAGCTCAACGGTGAAAGTGTTGAAGCGAAGTCTTTCAACCCCAAGCGCTCATACACAATCAGGCATATGAGCTGGCAACCTGACCCTGCTACAGAAATAATGGATATATTTCCAGAGTGGGGAGTATTCGTCGCCCAATATGCTGGGTGGCATGTAGACAGACCCTTTTCATTACTCTGACATGATAAAAGTGCAGCACCAAATGTTGCCTTAAACTATATATAACAATTCATTATTTTAGCTATTGCTAAGCCAATTGCTAGCTACCAATGTATTGGCTAGCTATTGCCAAGCTGGCTTGGCATATGGCTGTTTATTACGTACCAACATAACTAACATTCTTAGTCAGTCCACACTGATCGCAATAGTTTAAAATCTTACCTTACTGTATATAATATAGTGTGGCTTAGTGCTTAGCATTGTCACCCTGCACTTTCAGGATTGCGGGTTTAAATGTTTCCTCCAGTCAGTTTTGTGAAATTTGAAGTCTCTTCCTGTACATGGTACAGTAGGTTTTCTCTAGGTACTCTGGTTTCCTTCCACAGTTCAAAAATATATGTGTAGATTGATTGGTGTTTAAAAATTGTCTGACTTTAAAATGGTTAATGACTGTGTGCTTGTGCTCTGCGATGGGTTAGCATCCCATCCAGTGTGTACCCTGTTGCGTGCCTTGGTTTCCCTGGAATGGACTCCAGATCTTCCATGACCCTACACAAGATAATTAGTCTAGATGATAGATGAATGACTGCATAATATTCATTCATGTTGAAGTCCTGCTCTTTCAAGATAGGTATTTTCCAGGTCTGTTGACCTGACATCCTCATATTCTGTAAATATGTAAGTCCCTTGTAAAAGGTTAAAATAATAGAATTTCTTGATTAAATATAGCTTCCTTGTTAGTACAGATTGTTTTTTGTCTTTTTTGTACAGGATGACAACATCATGAAATCCTTACAACTATTTGAGAATGTCATATAAATTGAGCACATGATTGAAGAAGGAGGAACAAACAGAAAGCAAAGAAAAAAAAAAGACTGATTTTTTTTCAGGGAAGTTTACAGCTACTGCATTCAAGAAGAAAAGTGAAGAAGCTACACCATTTTGTGCCCTTCATATAACCATAGAAATCCGTAGGTTCTTGTAGCTGGACATCAGTGCAACAACACTATGTCCTAAGCATGGTAATATTTTTTTTTATTGTTTTTTAGCAAAACTGATCCGTGACATTTTGAAACCAGCCTTGTTCTTGTTACTCTTAATAGCTGCATGTGCTCAAAATGTGTTGTGATAACAAGCTTTACCAATCCGTATTAAAAGTAAAAGGTCTAAAATAAGGGTTAGGTTAAAGTTTTAGCTTTTCATATGAATTTGTTATTTACTTACAAGTGAAACTAAATTTTAACAGACTTTCCTTGCTTGTTCATTTTCTTTTGTTTAGATCAGGTTCATGTTATACCTGATCAGTTAGCACTTAAAACCATGCCTTTTGTTCGTTTTATTTATATACAGGGCCGGTAATGATCCTTTAATGTTTGCGAATATTTATCTATTAGAAAGCACAGTATAATGATCTGTTGATGACCTGATAATCTTGCTCTGAAAGAAGGACGGGGATAAATAAGTGATGCTTAACCAAAGCAAGACTAAGGCATCATTGCTGGCAATGCTTAAAGAAAAATGTTACTAAATTATTATAATTTTTACTCAATACTCTTCCACAAAGAACCAGCCCACACCCTAAAAGAACAGACTAGATTAACTTTGTTGTGGAAAATGTAACAAATGTTATTATACATTTTTTTATTTTTCATAATTTTTTTTTATATTATGAGTCATAATATTTTAGGCCTTAGCAACACAAAGGTTGCTTAGCACTAAAATAAAAAAGAAAACAGTTCCTCAAACAGTTTATCAGAGAGAGTTTCCATTCAGAAAGTAATCTGTTCATTAGCCAAAACCCTAAAAGAGTGCCAAGTATGGTGTCTTTACCAAAATAGGAAAATAAATTATAGGCCTGATGTAAATGCTTATAACCTAACTATTATGTCATCATTGTTTGTGACTGATTTTCAGTTTTTTTTCCTTTCTTCTGGACCAAGCAGGTTTTATTAGCTTGGTACATTTTTTTGTCAGCAGTCAGCATGTTCTTGGATGTTTCTTCCCTATTCTATAAAGTCTAAGAAATAACTCTTGTGAGTCTTGTGAAAAAGCGGATTGCTTTTCAGTGTTTCTGTGCTGCTCCTTGCTTGAAAATTCTGAACCTGGTCTGTCTGTGTTTATCTGTGTGTATTTGTGCTGCAGTGTGGCTGTGTTATTTATGCAGTGGTGTTGTTTATTTGTCCTAACACGTTTGTCTCCAGATTGATCTGTCTATCTGTCTGTTTGTCAAACATTCATTGTGTTTGATGTTCTCAGCATGAGAATAGGACATTTCTTAGAGAAATGCGATTAGACAGATGGGTTTTACATTACCATGTGTTTTTTTATACTGTTTATCACTACACTTTATTGGTTTTTCCTCATTGTATTTGTTGTTTTATTGTAAAAAAGCTGTGAAATAACAAACTTTGGCACTGTTCAATAAGCATATAGCCATATAACTATTTATCCACGCACTGTGATATGGAAGAGCTGAGACAGACAGAGAGAGACAGAGAGACAGAGTTTGCTTAGCTTCAAAAGCTAACCAACGGTTACTTGTTGTGATAAATAAGCCATTATTTCTGTTCAAGGCTGCTGAACTTCCTAAACATAGCAATGATTCAGTAGGTACTACAAATGCGAATAATTCCTAGAATATTTCTAGAACATATATGATTTAGAAATGGAACTTGTAAAAATCATTAAAATGTGCCTATATTAAATAATTGTATGGTTGGAGATATTCAGTCAGACAAAATTGAAGGAATATACGCTCACCAGTCTCATTAAAAAGAGCACCTGTACACCTACACGTTCATGCATTTATTCAATCAGCCAATCATTTAGCAGGAGCGGCCCACTGCAAATGAACAGATGAAGATTGAAAAGCATGACCTGTATTACCACTAGTCAGCTGTCCAGTTTTAATGAGCCCATACCCTCTGAGGTGTGTTTCTGTTTACTATGGTTGTAAAGAGTGACTATTTAAATTACTGTAACAATTCTGTTAGTTTTTCTTATGATCTCTCTTTTCAAAAAAAATTTTTTTTTCTGGTCAATGGATTTGGTAAACACTTCTCCAAATCTCTATAGGTAGTTGTCTGTGAAATATACTGCTTGGCACCAATAACCATCATCTTTTTCCTATTCTGATGTTTAAAATGAACATTAACTAATTCTCCTGTCCTGTATCTGCCTGGATGTATGTATTATGCTAGTGCCACATAATTAGCCAATTGGGTAATTTTATGAATTGGTGAGAGTACAGATGTTCCTAATGAAGTGGTGAATGTATATACTACATCTGGCCAATGTAACCAATGGGTAGGTTCGAACATATGGTTAAGAAACTATTACTAGTATTTAATACCCAGATTTATTACTAATAATAAATTATATAAGTATTGCCAACCACTAAATTAATAGATCAGTAGCAAAAAGTGAAACATTTAATCCACTACCTAATGAGGTTGAGAAAAGCATGTTAAAAATTCAACCTATTGGTTTTGAAATGACTTGTAGCAAGCCATGATTTTGTAAGAAACTAAAGGTATGACAGACCTTTATAAATGTAATGACAATTTTGTAACTGTAATCTTTCTTTTATCTTTTGTAGTTGTGAGTGCTACATGCATTTTCTTTCTTTTTTGTGTGTTTAGCGTTTCTACCGACTGTTATTAAAAGCAACCTTGCTTTTAATTTGTTAGGATCAAAAAGTGGTTTGTGTCCTTGCTAAGCGGTATTTGCAGGTTTTATTACAGAACTTCCAGAGTGTGGCTGGTAGATTCAAATGACCAGATGCCCTCTGGTGTTCTTTTCAATTTTTTTTTTAATTGGCAAGACATTTTGATCTGCATTTAGTGATGTACTACTACAAGTAGTGAATTAAAATATTGAATTACCTACTCTACACATCAGAATTTAATTTCAGTTTTGCTAATCTGTAATTTAATCTCCTCAATTCCGCAGTGAAATTTTATCCAGTCCAGAAGTTGTGTTTAGGCAATTTTGAGGCAACCAAACCAGCAACTACCAAAATATGATGGCTGTGGATATGATGATAAAGATGTTTTCTTTAAGCAAAACTGGACAGTACTCCTGCAGCCATACATATCTCTAGTCACTGTGATGAGAATCAGCAGCGAGAGGAAGGGAAAGCACCTACAGTATTACACCATGCACCATATGCACCTCTACATGCATTATTTTCATATTCAGTGTTGTAGATTATAATTTATGCACAACTGATGCAGCAAACAGTACCTGGGCTTAGCTGTTTTTTGGAAACCATATTTCTTTCATTGTACAGCAAGCTGAAGCACACAGACAGATGGACAGACAGATAAACAGACAGAGAAGCAGGCAGACAGAGACAGGAAACACTTTCTTGTTGCTGTATAAAATGATATTTAACAATAAAAAATGTCAAAGAATAATATTGCTGTTTTATATATATTTATACACCCATTTACCTTAATTTATAAACATATTAAGAAGGACAAACATGTCAAAACTTCTTTATAGTATATCAGGTTCAATATTATTTACATACCAGGGTTTTTGTATATTTTATTATAAACATTTTCCACCCATGTACAGAACACCTAGTGTTTCAGATATAGAGTAATCCTAATCTATGTCTAAAATTTAGTCAAAGACCAGGCTTAGTTTATGATCGGAAACTTACTAACATAAAGGAATTTGACCTTCATAAAAAAAAAAAAATTAAATACAAAATAAAAAATACAAAGTGTTTTATACAATGAAATACTCCAGCATATTTGCTCCCTTGTTATATTAAGTGCCTATAGTAACTGTGTCTAATAATAATACAGGCAACTATTATGTAATTACTGTGAAAGTATGCACCATTACTGATGAACTGCAGAAAAGAAAATTGTATGCAAATATGCATTTTCACAACAGTTAATGTTTGACATTGATATCATTTATATTATATATTTGTCTTGTCACATGCCAATCCAGCAAATCAAAGGGATTGATACCAATCTGTAATCTGCAGTAACAACATACTGTAGCTTTATGCTTAGATACAGTCACATTTTCAATCAAACAGTTCCTGGATAGTCATTAAATATATGTAGTAAAACTAGCAACTCATACATCACTCCTGTTAAACTTTCAGTGATAGAAAGAATATTCTATTCGGACCAAAACTGAAGTTATGTGCATTTATGTACAGTACTTAAATCTAAACTGTTACAGTGCAGAGATTCTTATCAGTTTATATAGCTGCCTGCGTAGTTACATATAGTTACACAGATATCAAAGACACTTATAAAATAGTACCAGCATTTATCAACCTAATCTCTTTCCACTGAACCAATTCCACTAAATTTGTCATGTATATGTGATTACCACAAACAATAATTTGGGTGTTACTTAGCACATAAAAAACATGGTGACCTAACCCTTACTGATTAATGCATTTAAAGTGGTGGCCAAAGGTATTGCGGCAAAAGTGAAATACGATATTTTAATGAAATTTCCACTTTTTTAAAGAAAATAATGTTAATCAAAATAATGAGAATATTTTTTGCAGTGAAATTGGTATACAGCAAGCAGTATTTATTATGAAGTCCTTTATCCTTAAAAAACCTGCAGGATCCAGCTGGGCATAGAGTCAAAAAGACGTCTCCAGTTCTCTGGTATCACTTGCTCGATCCATGCCTGCTTGATTGCATCCTGAAGATCATGTACAGAAATTTGCAGCAGAAGTTTGCAATTCACTCATGAATTCCCTAGTTTAAGCCATTTTTGCGCCCCTTAGTTTCAGAAAGTAAAAGTCCTGCCACATATTTTGTTCCATCCATGAATTAAAACCAGCTGATTCTAAGTAATACAACTCAGACAGGCTAGAGCTAATTAGTGAAATCACCTGTTTTATGCACATGAAGTACAATAATATAGGGCATTTGTTGTCTTAATAATTTTGAAGTCTACTGTATATGGGGTGAGAGCACCCAACAGTGGCAGCTTGATGGAGCTGGGGCTTGATCCACTGACCTTCTAATCAGTAACCCAGATCCTTAACCTGCTGAGTTAGTTTATTAATAATTTAGACATTCCATTGACTCTTTTTGACATGTTTCAAATTTCTTTAAAAAAAAAATTATCCAAGAATTGTATGTAGTTTTTGGTTGTAATAACAACCAAAGTACAGGGAAATGTGTCCAAATTCTTGTTAGTGGTGATTACACATATACTGCAGATACAGTACACAGAGCATGAAAACACTGAAGATCCACTTTTAAAAGTAGTTTAAAAGTTTAAAAACTTCAGTTGGTCTCAATCATGTTCCTATACAAAGTGGATTTGTGATTTACAATGATCATGTTAATTATTAGGCTTCAAATCCAGGATTAAACCATAAGAAGTTTCTGTTTGACAAAGTAAAATTTGCCAAGATTAGGTTACAATTTGGCGCAAAACATTATTTAGAAGCTCAAGACACAGTTTAGTACTATTAGTAGCAAAGCAAGTAAACATAGGAAATTCAGAAGAATAGTAAACATTATTTTCAACAACACAGTCACTGGTGATGAGTAGAAATGTACACCATACTCATTTATATAAAAAGTCAACCATATAACCAGATATTCCACAGTCGAGATTTGGGCCAATAATACTGGAACATCAGCATGGACAGAAACAAAGAAAAAAAATATGATGTATATTACTGTTTTTTTTTTTGCCTGGATGTTTAGATATTACATTTTATTTCTTTTAAATTGTGTTAAAATTCGCAGCTACAAATTTTACTTACTGTCCACCAAGGAAAGAAAATGTTATAAAAGAAGTAAATATTTCTTATAATTGTAAACCTTGATTGAATTATTTAACACTCACAAATCCCACTGCAGTGTAAGTTGTTAATTGACTTTTTGCTGATTATTTTAGAGGATACAGACAAATTAACCTCCTTTCACATTGCACATTTCAGCATAAACTTAAACACTGTGATTAAGCCTAAACATTTAATATAAAGCACTGGCACTAGGAAATTTGTATATTTGGCATGATATTGATCAATCACACTTTTCTCCTAGGGTGCAGGTGTGGTTAAATGTTGATGTCCTTCAAAAAACTAGTGCTTTGCTTATATGTGCTGTTCTTCAAATTAGTTCATTTCAATGTCATCAACCCAACATAACACCAAGATCATAAAGCCAATCCTATTTTTTATATAACATATTCTCTGTTGTTTAGTTGTTGCACAATGGCAGTTACTCCTCATGGGTCTCTCCTCGTGAAAATAAGTATTAATTTAGGCCAGAGAAGTAGTGGTGGCCATTTTGCCTGCTTTATCTTGAGCCCATGGCTGCAGGTTCTGCAGGGCATACAGTGAAGAGTTGTGCACACACAGAGGATCTACTGGCACTGACTCACTGATGGACTTCTGGAGGGCATCAGCCTGCAGCTGCAGTAGCATTCGATTAGCCTGCTGGCGCTCGGCCTCTCTCTCCTCAGCTGTCTGTCGCCTAAAAAAAGTATTAAGGGTTGTACAATTAAAAAATTACCAAATGCATTTACGATATCTTACTGACAGAAAAGTTGCCATGCAGTTACTGAAATCAGTATTTACAGCATTTCTACTGTTATATGTTTGTAGAAATGGTAATTATTTTTGTATTTAAAAATAAACTATTGACAATAATAGAATCTTTTATCAAAGATTTACCGTGTAATTATATATTACAGATAAAGTATATTGTATATTATTTTTATATATATATGTATATCTCACTCACTCATTCACTCATAAAAGATTATTCTTTCTTTCTTTCTTTCTTTCTTTTTTTCTTTATTTATTTATTTATTTAAAAGTTGTATTTATTAATCTTTGGTGAATCTTTGATGACCATATTACTCACACGATCACAGTAAAAGTGTATGTAATTGTTCTGTAAAGGGAAAGTCACTATTTCCATTTTTTCACAAACACTACTATAATGAGCATAATTAAATGTTAAAATCAAATGACAAAAATTACATCCACACAATTATTAAAATAATAATAAAATTTAAATGTTTCTTAATAGAAAATGAGCATGAACAGGGATAAAGTATTACATAAAAATGTCAAGATGCGCAACAAGAAATAAATTAAGTAAAATATCAGTCAATAAGATGCAGAAATATAGCAAAGCAACAAAAATGTGGACAACAGAGACAGAATAAGAGTCACCATCTTCAAAAGGCTATTTAAACATTAACATTTTGCACTTTAATGTGCAGATTTGTTAATGTATTCTTATAAAAAATAATGTAAATGTAAATGTTAGTCTAATTTAGTCATTTATAGCAGTAAAAGGTGACACATTAATATAAGATCCACTTTTACTCATGCTTTCATAATGATTAATAAATAAATGCACTAATTATTAGCATACAGTGAAACAAGCATATACTGTAGATTAACAGCCACCAAGTCATATGTTAATATGAATTAATATTGCTGACATATTATGAACACAAATTAAATTGCAATACTTGTTTAAATGTTCACCTGTGTCATGGAACAATTTACAACATCTAAACACAGTGTAATAACTATCACACTGATAAAGTTGGATTAGGGTGTCTCAAAGAAACTTTTAAAGAAGAAGTTTCTTTCCAAGAAACTTGTGGTTCTGGTTTCACACTGCAAATTGCTCCAACTTACATTAATAGTCCATAGCTTTGGCTAACCTACACTGCACAAAAAGACCATTAATAATACAAATTATGTATTAATATTCCAATTTATCAAGATGAGATAACAGAATAAAAGAACGAGATGATAACCAAAACAATTATTAATGACTACGAATAATCTCGTCATATGTAGGTCTACGATTAAATATTTTCTGATGTACTAAAGATTAGTGCATTCATCCTATTAATTAATCATTATGAAAGTGTTAGCCATCACTGTTTGCTTATAATAAAGGTCGAGCCTTAGGCATGTTTGAGAAAGCTTTAGGAAATACGACAAAGAACATCCGTTGCTAAAAGGCGGACTTACCTCCATTTGGTTCTTCGGTTCTGGAACCAGGTTTTGACCTGAGCGTCGGTCATTTTAAGAGTCTTGGCGAGAGCCGCGCGCTCAGCACTGGCCAAGTACTTCTGCCGGTGAAAGCGCTTCTCGAGCTCACAGATCTGCACGCGGGAAAACGACGTGCGCGGCTTTTTCCGCTTAGGCGGTGTGCGGTTCTGGTACGGGTGACCAATGCGTCGAGTTATGGGCAGCGCCAGTAGAGCTGAAAAATAGAAACGCGTAATGGTAACAACAATACATCTGAATCTATGTTAATAACGGTCAATTAACAAAAAATAAAACATTTACAAACCCATTGTAAAACATGTTTCCATCCATGGGCTAATAGAGTATGACAGCTTCAGAATGCATATAAAATATGTCTATACCTGTAGTGTATAGAGTACAACTAAATGTCAGTTATACAAAGGACGAGGCTACATAAAATGCAAGACAAAAAAGAGAAATTAACTACAGTCCACAGGACAACACATGCATAATACAGGCGCACTGTAGCATTTCTGTAAAGGAATTGGGTGTAAGGTTTTAATCAGAAATTAAAAAATTAATGTGAAAAAACTCTACTGTCCACTTGTCTTACAGTATATACGGAATGTCATGTAATATGATTGATGACGTCTTCTTAGTTTTACTGTGAAGTGCATTAAATTGACATAAAAAGGCTCAGTTGCCTCGCTTTAGCATTGTAGGATGTGAATGATCTTTCCTTCAGGAAGTGAACAAGGTGCACCTGGTTGCCTACAAAAGGGAATACAATAACAAAACCACGCAGCGCCAAGAATGATAAGGTGCCAATAATTTGAATGAAAGAGACGCAGAGCAACTTGCTTGACATTTACAGGCTTACTGATAGAGTTCACGCTTATAAAAATCCCTCAGCCAGCAAGTTCACATGCACTGACATTTAGACGTTTTAAGAGATTTAAGGCTTTTGTAGCCACCCTTCATTTATCTCAGTCTGTAATACAATGCTATAGAAACCCGAGGGCTTTCTATTCCCACTGAATAGCTGACCACGTGATAAATTCAGAAAGTGTGGGAGTTTGTTGGGTACACCCCTGTCTAGGATCAGGTGATAGTGCATAAAAACTCAGTCTTTGGTTGTTGCGAGTAAGTGGTTAGACTACATACTGTACAGTATATTACTGTATGTCTATACATCCTGTAGTATATTGAAGACCATGCGTACCCCGGGGATTATAATCTTTGGTTTAGTTTCCGTGCCTTGCAGCTGGATTCTGACCCTGACGACTACAGTGGCACCAAACTGGCGCACTGTCCACAACATCACTGGGCATCCCACGGATTTAATGCTACACCAGGGAATCTGGGATATCTGCAGGTCCTTTATGAACTCTAGAGACGTCCTGTGCAAACACGAGGACACTGAATACTTTAATAATCAGATCATCGAAGTCGCGCGCAGGATGACGAAGCCACCGTCGATAGTGACTCTATTCGGTCTCGGCTTGATGACTGTCGGAACCACCTGCTGGACTAAAATACCGAGAATAAAGTGGGCGGGTGTCGGTGGTTTTCTCATCTTGTGTTCCGGGGTTCTGGTTCTCATCCCTGTCGCATGGTATAACCACATCATGATGGACATCAATGCTCCTTCAACCGACATCCGTATCGGATACTCCCTCATCCTGGGCTACACAGGAGGAATATCAGAGCTTCTCGAAGGATTTGTGGTATTCATTTGGATATTCCGATGTTGTGGAGGGAAAAATAGTGGAGGACTTGATACTGAACCGAGGGATACGATTACCACACCAAGCACCAGTGTGACCCGGAGCCGAGCGAGCAGCGTCCCATCGCACATTGACAAACATGACATCAGCTTCCGGCGCAACAAATTAGCACTGACCCTGTAGAAGTAGGCTTTATCTCAGCAGGGTGTAAGCCTCCAAAGAATAATAAAAAGCTATACATAGAAAAAGATAGAAAATAAAAATATATTTTACATTTTTAAAAAGCCACTTGGCAAGGTGTAAAGGTTTTGTATATTATGCTTACCTTTTTACCAAATATATTTTCAATTAGTGTTTCTCTTTTATTATCCTACAGTAAGTCAATCTTTAAGCACATTCAATGTATTTTGACGTACAAGAGTTTAATCTGCATTGTATTTATAGGCGTTGTAAAGGAGTCAATAAACGAGTACTTACTTAATAGCAGAGAAGGTACACAACGGCTATTCTTACTGTACACGCTTGTCGCCAGGGAGGGGAAAATAAGAAAGGCCACATAAGCCCTACAGTCTGGTAAATCCACGTGATGATCTATGCCTTTGTAATAGACTGTAACTTAAAGCGAGACCTTTACTTGCTTGCTTGCTTCCCTTTTGTCTCTTTCTTTTTTTCTTACTTTCTTTCATTCTTTCTTGTTTATTATTTCTATGTTGTCCTCCTTCTGTCAGCCTACAATAAAATACACGTAGGCTTATTCTTAGTAATGACAGGCATGCTGAAGGCTACACCTGGGATCAGGTTTCATCATCTTAAATTTACAATAAACCTGTTATTTAACCTCAGAATTAACCTCAAATCAATTACCTTCTTTTATGACCAAGAGTTAGTTTGGATGGTTTGGATGTTATTTCTTAGATTCAGATTTGGCTTCACACGCATCACACAGTCGCACAAATAAAGGTACCAGTCAAGTGTCACTGACATAGTACCTTCAGAAAATTTACCAGGAAATGTGAATATGGTTTTTGATACGTAAAAAGAAAAAAATATATATTCTGAAGCCATTCAAAGGTGCACCTCCTTAGATTAAATAAAAAAGGAGGTTTACTTCAAACAGCGCTGATGGACAACGCGATATACGTTCATCACAACCACATACACACACACACACACACACACACACACACACACACACACACATATATATATATATATATATATATATATATATATATATATATAGAGAGAGAGAGAGAGAGATTTAGACATTGCTCTTATCCTATGCTCAGATCATTTTATATATATAGGCCTACATAAAATTGTCCTGAACCTTATACCAGCCTGATGTAATGACTATTTTTGAATAAGTACATAAATAAAATACTTTTTATAATAAAATACACATGTATAATCTTCCTCTATTTTAGTCTACGAACTAGCTTTCAGGTGACTATATGCACTTGATGTAATTCTGAGTTAAATGTGAATTATCAGAATGCACGGAATCATTACTCCACAAGTGGTTTAACTGGACCAACTCGAGTGGCACGTTAACCTTTGTCCTATTGATGGACGACGCATGAACGAATTGCCCTTAAACGATTTAGTGGTATCGTTAGTGGAAAATAACACGAATCAAATCCACGCCATTCGATTCATTTAAACGAGTTGTTCAAATGAATCGAATCATCAAAAACGAGTCTTATAAGCGTTACATGTTTCTCTTGCGGAGATTCCGGTACGAATATGCTCCACTTATTGCACTATGTAGAACCCTGCAACAAAAAGTTTCATTTTCAGCAATAATTTTTTAAAGCTAAAAAATAATAGTTTTTTTTTTTCCTTTTCCTAAGAGTGTTATGTATTAATACCAGAGTGTGGGTGTGTGCGAGTATTATATATGTATTAATATATAGAACCTGTTAGACATTTAAACGTTACCCAATCTGCCCTGTTTATTTTTTTAAGGAAATAAGATTTCTTCAAGTGTTTTAAGGGCTTATTAAATGACAAAAGGTTCGTAACAAAGTTAGGTTAAAAATAGAAACGTTAAGGGGTGCTACCAGAGGGAGAGCTTGGAACCCTTATGATTATAGATTTTCTAATGCTAATGCAAAACAGTTTTATTATCCAGTTTACCAGGAAATGAAAAATGGACATACCTCAGACATTTTAGCATGGCTAACTAATTTAACAGATAAGCGACTTATTTTAGCATAATGACATTAGCAGAATACTGCACTTTATATTTGAAAAGAAGCAAAAATGTAAGAAAATTGCTCATAAAAATATGCAATCAAAGTGAGATGTCATTTAAGTCTCTTCTGAAAAGAAACGCCAAAGGACACAAAGTAAAGATGCATCCGATCACTTAAGCAGTATTCTGGAAACAGCTAGTAAATATTTTTAAACCTCGGATTTGTTTCAGTGTTTCCATCTGGTTATCATGAAATAATAAATATATAAATAATAAATTATAATTAGTGATAACATAAATATATAAAATACATCACATATAGCCTATTATATCATAATAATATTGATGATGATGGCGATAATAATAATAATAATAATAATAATAATAATAATAATAAACATTTTCCTTATCATTAGGAAACTGTTAGTTATGTGATTTATATTAAAATATTTTTTAAACATTTATCTCCCAGCGTGAATTCATTTTCAATCATATATTTTCAGTCATTAGCTGAGCAGATTTTATTAATTGCCATTATCACACTTTCTTTGTTAATGTTAATTTACTTTTTATCTATTTAAAGTATGTTTTATTTTGAGTATTAACAGTAATAATACACCACCAACAACAACACCACCACCACCACCAACAACAACAACAACAACAAATAAACATTTTCAATAAAGAAGGATCCAAACCTGGTTCTCTTTAAAGACACGGGTGCTAGCTATTTTATCTAACCTTTGCTTATAAGTTTCACTTTACCTGGCAGTCTGTCTTTGGTGAATCTGCGGTGATTATCCACCCAGGGGAAGCAAAGTGGCCCGAAACTTGGAGCTGCGCTCACCACAGGCGGCGCTATGGCGGCTCCAAGCGGTCTGTGCGCCGGGACCCGGATAACCCCGCGGTGTCCCAGAGTTCTGTTCGCCACGAACTCGCTTGGGTCCTCCAAAGAGCCAGGAAAAGCAGAGAGTGGGGCGACGAGGGCAGTAAATGTAGTGGTGGTCCCGGTTAGGTTGTCCGTGCTGCTTTCAGAGCCATGCTGTCGGTCAGAGGAACCAAGGATTCGGTCTATACCGAAACGGATGGGCTCATGACTCGGTTTAGACGACTGCTCCGGTCTCGGACTTTGTTCGCTTTCCATTATTCCCCGTTTACAGCCCGAGCGGGGGTAGAGGAAATAAACGCAAATCACGCAAAACGCAACGCAGATAAAATCAGTTTCTGAGTCTCTTTGTCCATTTTCTTTTCTCTTGTGCTTTTCTTTCGGTTCTGTTTCTGAAATTCCGACATATTCCGTCACATCTGTACTGAACCCTCCTCGGATGGGCTTATTCCTGTCAAACTGTCGCATTTTCCTCTCGCGTTAAGCCAAAGTCACAAAGTAGTGTTTTGATTGGTCGAAAACGTAAAACCCTCGCCCCTCTATTGGTTAACCTCAGCTGACAAAAATAGATTTATGCCCCAGTAGAGCTGAGCGCGATATCAAACAGGGTATAGCTTTATCAATAATCAATATTTTTCACATACACATTTACGCATACAACTACATTGTTATATTTTGTACATTGGCGGCACATTTTTGCACATTTGTCGCACACAGATTAACTAATTAGTCTAGCAAATGTATTTATTGGATTGTCCTCATAGACACATAATTCATTACGTTTAATTTTATAAAATTAAAAATCAGTTATACGACTTTTTTCAGGCATCTGTAATATTGGGCCAAATACACTGTCCTACAGAATGCACTTAGCTACCCAACCTACCCAATTCTTCAAAATAAATGTGATCCATTACGCTTTCATCGATTCTTATGTAAAAACAAGTAACTATTAAACCTGATCCTCGTTTTAGTCATATATAGCTGCATGCACCAAAACAATCGATTCATGTCATATTTGGCAAAGCTTGTTTTGCTTCTTTGACACATGCTCGGTTACTCAGAGCGCACTCTGAAACAGTACATTTCAGGACATCATTACTACTAGCAAAGGCTGCATGTGTGGGCCAGCGTTGGCCAGCATGAAGAAATTATACGCCTTTAAATGCAAGCAACATTTTACTATATATATATATATATATATTTTTTTTTTTTTACTACGCTGCTCCTTTGCCAGTTTTCCCCCAGAAAGGAAAGGAGGAGGACACTCACCGTATATGGGCATTTACTTAGGCGGCTCGCATTAAATATTCTGTTTGTTACGCACTAAGATTTTTCCCCAACGGAATTTAGCTTCCAAAAAAAAAAGATCCTTCCCAAGAAGTTTAAAGCTCTTTACTCACAAAGCCTTTAAGTCTTAAGGGTTTCTTCCAGAGGGAAATTACAAGAGTCCTTAAGATAATCCTTAATAGAGTTTTATTTGTAAGGTGAGTTTATTAGTTTATTAGGTAAATATTTTAATCAGTTTAAAATATTTAATAACATTTGTGACAAAGGCATGACATATCACAATATCCACAAGCAAACTATAAATGAGTAACTTTTAAATGTAGGCTAGGTGATGCAAATGTGCGTAGTAATAAGTAATAACGGCCCCTTAACTCAACCCACTTTCTCTCTTTTTACCTTTTCGCCTAATATCGTATCGTGAATATTGACAATACAAAAGTTTTCACCAGTTGTTGGATACACACCTGTAACGTCTGTTGACTAATTGGTAGTAACGGTAATTCTCTTTGTGACCCCTTGTCACGCCCCCTCGATAAAAACGTCGCGAGTTTCACTTAGCAGTAGATGTCATAAGAATTGTTGCTAGTCAGCAATATAAACACATCACATAAGTATTGTTATTTACTAAGTCTCTGATGATACATGCACAGTGGGTAACAGTTAACAACTGGGTTAGTTTGTATTATTTACCAGCCCTGTTCGTTGCCTAAAAGATCATGTTAATGTATAGCCTATGTTAGATAGCCCTCTGGATGGCGTTAATATGCAAATCAGAACTTATTATTAACAACAACAACAACAACAACAATAATAATAATAATAATAATAATAATAATTCTCCTATGTAATGGAAGAATGTATGCAATTCCCCTATGTAGTAAATGCCACTAATGTTAATTTAAATGTATGATATTAAGGATATTAAATGATCCCAAATGTAAAAGCCAAAAGTAACAAGAGAAGAGTAAAAAATAACAAAATAAAAATAAAAAATAGGTAAAAAAAATGCGTTTTATTATACGTTTTACAAGATTTATTGTAAGTAAATAAAGTTTTACTTGCAGATTTTATTATTTTGTCCAAATTTTGCTACTCAACGAGCTCCCAAGCTCGTGGAGAAACATTAAAAACAGGTATAAAAAGTACCATTGACCTTTTTTTTTTTTTTTTTTACAAATGTAACAATTTCACCGGAAATTATTTTTAATAATAATAATAATAATAATAATAATAATAGTAATAATAATAATAATAATAATAATAATAAAAGAGAATTTGAAGATAGGACAATTTAAAAATAATTAGTCTTAGTCCTTTCTAATGTTACACATGATCGTATTTGTCTTATACACTATATAATCAAATTGAAATCATTTGCTGTTAAACGCGTGTCAGTTCCATGGCTCAGTGTCACTGTGTGTCTGACCTCTCACATGTATTTCTATGGCTTGGTATTGAGCGGGTCTGAGCCGTGAATGATTTTTGGAGAGCAGCACATGAGCGGTGATCCAGCAGACTCTCTGGCAGGGCGGCCCGACTCCCGACATGCTCTCTTGGCTAATTTCTATGCCATATGCCTTTCCCTCCTAGTGAGAAACGCGAGGGTTTTTGAGATTTGTGTGAACTGGTATTCCTTTTTTTGTCTGATGAGTTATTTGCATATTCTTTGCTGTACTAAAGATATGTGGTTTGGATGCATAACCTAAAACGATTATTAAAGTGTTTTTTAATACCTTGTTTATTATATTCTCACAGTATTGTTTATATTTCAATACGTATGTTTGCCTGGTGACGGGAATAAAATGAAACGTTCTTCCCTACAAAAATGACCACAATGTGTGTGTGTGTGTGTGTGTGTGTGCGTGATATTTGTGAGTTTACGGAGTTAGGTAAATCAAAATGCGTTCGCAGGCTATAGCTCAGCCGAAGGGCACAGCTTTATTTTCAGACATGCAGGCTGCACCATAATGGCTGTTTTAATATCTGACCTAGACCCCTATTAATAACAGTTTTGCACTAAAGCCTTATTTTTTTTTGTATTAGCGATATTTTTCACAATTTGCGTAAAGAGAAGTTAATCAGGAAAAAAAAAATCTGTGCCGGCTGTTCTAAGAGTCTTAAACGTCGGCAAATTATTCAAGATTATATCAATCACTGCGCAGACACATTAAATGCTCTATTCTCCGGAGAAGGGGAGCCGTATGAAATGGGAAAAAATAAAGGAATAAAAGTGAACGATTTGTCTCAGAAATGACCCCCCGGATTTACATAATGGGAGTTTGCGGGTGGTGGGCCGCGGGCGCCGTTTTTATTGCGCTTGTCTGCCGTGTTATCAATTTCTCCAAGTTTACTAAAGAGCTACGCGAAACGCAAAGAACACAATCCCATCCACAGAAGAAAAAGAAAGACACATATAGGCTATAGTGAGAGACAGGGGAGAAGCAGAATTAAATATAAAGGCTCATATGATATAAGGTTTTATACCCCTACTTTCTAAACAACAGTGAAGGCAGAATATGAATTAAACATGATAAGTAATAGCATATGCAAACAAACACATGTTTATTATGAGGATATAAAGTTTAATGTAATCTACCTGACTGAGAAGATGGGGAATCAACACACAAAAATAAAGAAAGCGGGAAATGCAAAACAAAACAATAGTCTAAGCTTTAAATACAAATTCTCATTTTTTTCTTATTTTAGACAAAATAGAATTTGAGTCTAATATAACCAGAGGGCACACAGTAGTCTTACAGTATGTCTCTTAATCCCAAGTGCTTGAACATATCATAAACTGGGTTTATACTATTTTTTTTTTGTTTCTATTGGACTGATCTATAGTCAGATGATCAAATGATACCACTTCATGGTTCATGAAGAATTCAAACTTACCAAATCTTTTGCTCCTAAACCCTCTTATTAAATCACCTATAAATAAAGTCCTCAAAAAGTCTTTTTTAGGCCTAATCAAAATCTACAATTTCTGTGATTAGTAGGTAAGAAAAGTCATGAGTTTTCTAAAAAAAAATGTTGGGAAGAATTCTAATAAAAAATATGATATTTCCTCCACCTGTGCATTTAAAAGCCTTCCAAAGGTTTTATTAAAGTCTACATTATTGTGAAGTGTATATATTATGTGCTAGAGAGAGAGGGAGAAAGATGGGAGATGAGATGGGTAGCTGGATGCAGTGTGACAAATTTTTAAATTTTGAGAACAAGACCTAGAGAAGAGACCAATAATTGAATGTCATAGCTATTCTCACTATTTGTGTGTGTGTGTGTGTGTGTGTGTGTGTGTTTGAGAGAGAGAGAGAGAGAGAGAGAGAGAGAGAGAGACAGCCACACCACTCACAGAGCATGCATTTACCTTCCACCTGCATCATATTGCTGAATATTGTAAAAACCTGTGAGTTCTGATTAAACTTGAATGCAACAGATTTTTATGTTTATACATCAGCATTACTCTTTGTGTTTTTATAGTCTCTTTTATTTTAAATTTTGCCCAGATGATTCAGTTCTTTCTGCATAGAGTTCTGTCTGCATCTTTAGTTTTAATTAATTTGAACCAGTATTGCACAAAAAATATATACAAGCCAATTATTATTACAGTTTTCTCTGACAGATTAAGATTAATATGCTGGTCTGGTACTACTGGAATAAAATGAAGTTTCAAAAGTTTCAAACTTAGACCCCTAAAGAGCAGGAATTGTAGACTCATACCTGAACAAACCTAATGTAAAAAAAAAAGAAAAAAGAAAAAAGAAAAAAATCAGTTTCTGACTGTTTTTCTGCAATGTACATTATATGAAGCTGAAAATTAAATTAACTGAAAAGTAAAAACTCATGCACATCTATATTCCCAAATGAATCTTTGTACCAGAAGATTTGTTAAAAATTTTACAACACTGCCACTAAGGATTAGAAAGATATGCATGCATGCAGACATGCAAAATTTTGTTATATCACTACAATGACAATAATGTCTACTTATCTTTGTCTTTATTCTTTATTGCTCACAAAGCTGAACTTTTTTCATTGCTTTGTGCTTCTGATGTCTTTTGAATGACATTTTCTCTCATATATTGCACCAATGCTGTTAATAATCAGTATGTATCAAAATATTAACGGTTGTGGAGTGGCTATAATTCTGTAATTTATTGTTCCAGGATGTCCAGAAAGGTGTGATATACCTCTTCCCAAGGTCATGTGGTTTTGGAGCTAAACTGAAGTGAGACCATGGTTTCATATGCATTTAACAATTTCTATGGCCTGAGTTTTTCCTTTTTGTATACATGTCTATGTATAATCAGGTATGTAAGTATTTCTAACTACTGACCATTTCTAATAACTGGATATTGTAAATCTTTTACTAAACATGACATTTCATTTGCAGTTTGAATTCATACTCTGACAATGGCAGATAGAAATCCTAAGACTAAGTTAGTGTTCTTTCCTTTTTCTGTTGCAAGCCATAGAAGATTTTGCCTAAAATGTTTCAGTGTTGTCATCAGTTTTAAACAGAAAAAAATGTGCATTAACCCTATTTAATTATAGATTTGACAATTCTTGAATTGTATGCTTTCTATCTTATAAAATGTTCCTGACTAAAAAGCAACGAAATAAGATTTGGTAAAATTTACACTGAAACAGCAATGATTAAGAAGTTACATAGTACCAATAATTAAGTAAGTATGAGAAAGAGGATAACTGGATATTCATTCATTCATTCATTCATTCATTCATTCATTCATTTATTCATTTATTTATTTATTTATTTATTTATTTATTTATTTTTCATGAATGAATAGCAAGAATGTTTTATGTATGTGTTGTGGTTTATGCCATAATCACAACTCCAAAACTATATCACAATATATTAGCCTTTTTCCAGTGATCTATTGGACTAGGTTCTCATCATTAAACCTATAATGTAGGCACATTTGGCATACCATTTTAATTTTAAGTTTCAAATTCCATGTTTTAGTGTTCCATTGTTGACTTCCAGTTTTCAGTTTTTTTTTTTACATATTCACCTTTTTCAAAAGATTGAATAATTGCAGACAATGTTATGCATAAGTAGCAGCAATATTATATAAAAAAAATCTATTTGATATGCTACATTCAAATTCGACTTCAGATAATCAGCTGCTGAATCTTTTCTTACTCCTTTGAAAGATGATATGTAAGGAACAACCTATCATAAAAATTTAAACTACTGACAGTTAAATAACAGTGAATAATTGTCAAAAGTAATCATATATTAGGGATAAAATGGCCAGTCAGCTATTAAAACTATTGTGTGGGACAAATGGACAAACGTCCATCTGAGTGACTTTACCAGGCCCAAATTGTGTTGACTAGAGAACTAACTCAAAGCTTCTATAAAACACCAGGTCTTGTTTTGTGTTCATAAATGGGGATTAAGAGACAGGAAAAAAGTTGTCAAAGGAAAGACTTAATCACTGCTTAATCATTGACAGGCTTGGTCAAGTTCTAGACTTGTCTGTCTGGTCCAATCCCACAGAATAGCTACTGTAACACAAGTTGCTGAAAAATTTTTAGGGTGATCAATGATCACTTTTGGGTTATTTTGTACTGTCACCTGGGTCTCTATTATGTGTGTATATGCAAACAAACATGCAAACAAATAATTACTTTTTAAAAAAACTTCATATTTGCTAGGGTTCAAGACATGTACACAGAAATTGGGTGGTCATTTGTCATTTTGTATTTTGCTATAGCAAACTTGTGTTACAGTATGAGTTGAGTATTGAATGAATACAGGATGGCAGAAAACAAATATATAAAACAATAATAAAAATACAAAAATACTTTTCTAAAAAAATCTAAAACTGGTAACTTGATAACATCCCAAAGCTGTGAATGATGCTATTTTTCTAAAGTGACTTTAATGTGACCAGGATGTACCAGAGAATCTGTGTTTTTACAAAACATTGTCTTGCTACTATTTGTGTATAATATCATCTAGTTAGACAAGTAAATGAGGGTGAATTTTCAATAAAGCTATGAAGAACTTGTACAGATTGTTAGAGACTGCACAGAACACTGTTTAAACTTAAAACAATGCTGCCGGAAAGTCCTGCACCACCTGAAAAAGCAGGGTATGCTGGCAGGGTTTTTAAACAGAGTAAGCAGGTTTGCTAAGCTATAGCTTTAATATAAAACGTTAATAGCTGTTCCATCCTAAACTACTCTCTCCTAGCAATTTTATCCCAAAATCTAAGTAAACAAATTAAGGCATTTTAATATTTTAACCTGTTTAGTGTTATAAAAGTTAAAATGTGGACTTAAATCTAATGACCCTAAATAACCCTAAGTGGATGACCACAAACAACAAACATAGCTTCTTCTGTGTGAATATGAGAGTTAATTTGCGGTGACATCCTCAATTTCATCCTATTTAGTGTTATTTAAATTAAAACGTGACTGATGTATACTTACATTTCATGGTCCATTTTCAATGGCTCTAAAAGGAAATGTTAGCATTGTTGCCATGGTAACAAAAGCAGCACCAAGAGACTCTGAACATAGATGTCACCTCTACTTCAAACCTCTATGACTTATGTTACCTTGTTAAAGAACAGTACAATATGTGAATTTTAGAGCTGGATGTGATAGAAATATGTCAGAACACACGATACATTGCAGCCTTGTGCATATGGGGCTTTGTAGCGGCAGACCAGTCAGTGTTCCTATGTTAATTTGTGTTCACCACCAAAAGCACCTACAGCGGGTACAATGGCCCAGTACTTGTGTGTTGCTTACCTGGGCAAGAGTTACCAGGATGGACTATGAGAAGAAGGCAAGCCAGTGGGAGCTTTGGGCTAGGAAACTTTGGATCCATCCCTTCATGGTAAAGATATTCCCTATAGCAGTGGCCTCTTTCAGCACTCTAACACACTAAGGAAATGTCAGGAATGACATGAGGAACAAGACGAAGGGCGTTGACTTTGTCTTTAAATTCCCAAGATTTCAGTCAGTTCAAGTGTCTGTAGGATGTGCTGGAGGAACAAATCAGATCAATGGAGGTCCCACCTCACAACTTACAGGAATGATCTGCTGCTAATGTATTGATGCCAGACACATATGATGCCATACATTTTTCAGGACACACAGATCCAGCAGGTCGTGTTGATGTTTTATGCTTTTCTTTAAAGTGAACTGTAATTCTGCTTATGGTAGAAAGGGGTTTTAGGATTCCTAGCTATTTGTTTCTGTCACACATTTGTTCACTCACTTTCTTTTGAAGTTAATAAGACAAAGGTACAGCGTGTTACCAAGCATCATCTTTTACTTTTAATGCTAATCCTTTTAATCAGTCCATGTAATTGTTACTTGATTTACTGTACATTGACTAGACTACAGAGCTGTTACAATAGAAATGTTTTAAAACAAGCTAATATAAATTTGTGATGTCCCAGGCAAAAAGATTAAACAAATGAAACAAACTAACAAACAAACAGACAAACAAACAAACAAACAAACAAACAAGCAAACAAAAACAATTCAGTCAGTGCTTGTCTAGTGAGATAGGTTGATTATGAGGAATCTGTTAAGTAATTAACAATATTTTAAAAGCTAAATCCGGTTAGAAGAAACCACAAAAAATGCTTTATAATCAGCTGAACTGAATGAGCCGAGTGGTTTTGTAAAGCTCTACCATAATTACATTGCTAAATATGTATTAGATTTAATAAAAGTATTATTTATATTAACTATTACTAAGATCGCCACTGATTCTAGAAAATATGCTTATTGGGAGTTTAAATCACCAGGGGCATCATTAGTAAGTAGAGAAAAATAATAGCAATTATTTAAATACATAATTAGACATAATATTCCACCTTAAGGAATAAAAATGTATCTGTATCCGTAAAACGTGTTCATAAAAATGTGGACGGTACGTTTATTTTTCACTGAACAGAACACATATTTTTCTTTCTTACTTTTCTTGGAAAGTGTTTGAACAATGAAAAAATTCAGCAGTATAAGGTGATATGAGTCCTTACTAGAAAAAAAAAAAGAATTTACCATAGAACCTGATTTTTTTGCAATTTAAGAGTGTAATTGGCTTTGCACTGTTTTTTCCAAACACCTTGAGGGCAGTGGATTGATTGAATTGAAAATTGAGAGAGAGGGAGAGGTAGAAGGAGTGGGGGGGGAGTGAGAGAGAAAGAGCGAGGTAGAGAGAGGATCTGTTGTTTGATGGTTGAACGCTTGGCTGGTTCACATGCTCATGAACAAAGAGGGCTGGTCAGAAACTGCCGAGCCATGAATGGACTAAACAAGACGGATATAAGAGAATGAGCGCAAATGACTGCAATCCTACATACGAGAACGCACTGGCAAATGAAGACCAGGAGGAAAGGAAGGATGTGTGTGTGTGTGTGTGTGTGTGTGTGTGTATGTGTGTATATATATAGATAGATAGATAGATAGATAGATAGATAGATAGATAGATAGATAGATAGATATAGATATATATGTCTGTGTGTGTGGCAGAACTGGATAGCAACAAATCTATAACTTGTACATTTCTACATAGACTAATACAAGAGGAGGGGTTCTAATGTGCTCTAATCAGCCATGCAACCCCTGTGTGCTTGTGTGTGCGCAATGATACAATGTGTGTGTCTCTCACTCACTCACTCACTTACTCACTTGTGTGTCTCTCCCTCTCTCTGTGGACCATAGGTCACTTAATAAAAGGCGATTATCCAGTTTGTGTCTCCGTTAGCTGTTAACCTCCTCACCCCTCCTGTAGGCTGACAGCAGGGTGGGGGTCAGTGGAGGGGGAGATGGCACCAGCTGGCACCAGACTCGGTGTGTCTGGCCCTGGCATCCACTCTGTCAGTGTAAGACCCTGCTTCATCCGGCCTGCTGGGCCCCAGACCTGGGGCTGTCTGCGCATCCTAACAAACCAAGCAACCAAACTCCACCTGTCCTGCCTTAGGCAAGAACACACACACACACACACACACACACACACACACACACACACACACACACACACACACACACACACACACACAGACAGACTCATCAGAACATTTATTAGGCAAACCGGATAAGTGTGTGTGTGTGTGCGTGCGCTAAAACAGGATTAGTCTGTGATGTGTACAGTAAGCAGGTTCTCCACTGATTTGCTATTAGCAGAGCACTTCCTATAGGACTCATCATGGAAAAAGAAAGAAGTCAGGTGGAACGAGATAGGCAGTGAAGTTACACAGATAAGACAAAAAAAGACCTCAAACAACAAAGACATAGGAAGTAAAAAGTTGCAGAAAAAAAGGATTAAGCAAAGAAAGGGAGGATTATTGGATTGGTGAAAATGACAGTGGGTTCTTATACCTCAAACATTCACACACACCAACACTTTCTTGTCAAATTTTCCACTTATTTTAGTGCAATATTTCCCTGATGCTGTGTCTATTACCTTTGAGACATGTGTATTTGTGTGTGTGCGCGCACGCGTGTGTGTGTGTCTGTGCGTGTACGCGCTCTGTGCTCCATATGAATGACGGTCATTTGTCATGTTCAGTGCTTTGGCTGTATAATTGTGAAAGCCCTGCGGCCTGCTCTCTTCACACAACTCAATTTGACCATCACCCTGAAACATTAATTACATACACACACATACACACACACACATGCACGCTTTCACTCTCATCTCTTCTTCTTTCCCACTTTCTCGCAGTCCCTCACCCTATGTGTCTTACTCATCATCTCTAATTTTCATCTCTTTCTCTCTGTCTGTGGATTGTGGGGGTGGACCGGGGCAGCTGCTCTCACAGTGCTCCTGTCCGTGTGAGTGTGTGTGTTTGTGTGTTTCTGTGCAACTTTGAGTTTGTGGTCCCCAGATGGGGGTGACCCAGGCTTACCCCTCCTGCTGAAGATCCACCTGTCACACACACACACAGACACACTCAAAAAACCCACCCACTCACCCATACACATACAAACAAATATCATCATTATTCTGTGATGTATACAACAACAGGTCTAAAGAAGAAGTTAGCATTAAATAAACATTTAAATATCATATAAACAAAGATCTAAAACATGCGTATGATGAAATGTCTTTGTTAAATTTCTTTTAGAACCTGCTGGAAAGCATCGAGAACCCATTTGTAAATTCAAGGCCCTGAAAATATGATTCAGTAATTGATTGGCAAGCAATTAAAAACAAAAGTTTTAGGATTTTCTCATATGGGGTGGTTTTCAAAATATAGAAATGCATAGACATACAGTATATCAAAAAATATATTAATCACCATCATGAACATTAGTGTTTTTTAACATCTGTCAGTGTTTGGTTAGGAATTAAAAGGCAAGTTGGCATTTACGTCTAATTATACCAAGAGCTTGAAATCTTCTGCATGTAAGAAAGGTCAAAAGTCCCACTATAGCATCATATATTATATCTATTACTGATAACAAACTATACACCAGTAAATTGGTAACAGGATCAGGGACACTCAAGGCTCCTCCATGCCAGTGGGAACCAAAGGCTAGCCTGTCTCTTCTGATATCACTAAAAAGTCAATGCAGCACAAATCACTGAAAAAAAAAAAATCAATGTTGGTCATGACAGAAACGTATCAGAACACCCAGTGCACTGCTGCCTGGCATACAAAGTAGGGGCCAAGAGCTCAAGCCCATGTACTCGGCCTCCGAACTTCCTCAACTCCCAAACTGATCAAGTGCCAGACAAAGAAGTCTGATCCATGGAGACCCCACCCTGCACCCCACAGCGCCAATTATTATTATTAATATTATTATTATTATTATTATTATTATTATTATTATTATTATTAATATTATTATTATTATTATATATAATGTAAAGCAATACATTTTGTAAAAAAAAAAATTTGGTGTCCTGAAAGGTGTATAAATAGTTTTGGCTGACTCTGTAGTTGGCTTTAATTTTTCTATTTTGTTGTAAGAGCACTAAGAAGCAAACATTCAATATAGGCTGTAGTTTATATAAAATCTATTAATGAGTTATTAAACCAGAACTGGTATGGTAACCCTTGATTACTTGTAAGTCAGCAAATATTAATTATTAGTATTAATTTAGGAGCTATTAATTATTTGATTATCAATAGTTAATATTTGTTACTATAAAATCTTTTGGAAAGAAATTGTTATAATAATGAAATCCATTAAGTGATAACGTGTATCTTTAATTACAGACTGGTTAATACTGTAAGTACATACAGTATTCAGGATTGGTATTTTAAAATGCTTTTATTTTCCTTTTTGCTCTTGCCAGGATTGCTGAACCAGCATTAGTTTGTTTTTGTAAGTTTGAAGTACAATCTAGATTTGTCACATTTGTTGAATCAGTAGTTTTTCAAAATGTGCCATGGATTGTAAAGTAAAGTTTATGAATCGAGACAGAGAAAAAGACTGAGAAAAATGAAAGAAGCGTGACAATGAAAATTTCCATGAAAATGGAATTGTAGATTATTATTGTCTGTGTGTATTGAAGTATTCAGTGCATTCAAAATTTACATTTAGGCATTTGGCAGACGCTCCTATCCAGAGCGACTTACATTTTTATCTCATTACACATCTGAGCAGTTGAGGGTTAAGGGCCCAACAGTGGCAACTTGGTGGTTGTGGGGTTTGAACCGTAGTCCAATGCCTTATTCGCTGAGGTACCCCTGACCGAAATGGTCCCCTACTCATTACACTCTTCTTTGGAAAGCTGAGAGCACTACATATAAAAAGGATTTGCCCTTTTCCATTTTTTTTTTGCATATTTGTCTGACCTAATGATTGATATTATAAATTTTTTATATTACACAAGCATAACGCAAATGAATACAATCATCATTAAAACATTTTAAATAATGATTTCTCTAAGGCAAAAATCAGTCCAAACTGCCTGGCCTTATATCTTTCACCTTGCTGTGGTAAAATGTTTGCCCAATTTTTTATTGCAGAATCATTTTAATTCAGCCACATTGGAGGGTTTTAAAGCATGAACAGCCTGTTTAAGGATCTCAATCAAATTTAAGTCTGACTAGTCCACTCCAAAACCTTAATTTTGTCTTTTTTGAGCCATTCACAGTTGTACTTGCTGGTGTGTTTCAGAATATTGGATCATTGTCCTGCTTCATGACCCAAGTGTGTTTGACCTTTAGGTCACAAACTGGCCAGACATTCTTATTCAGGATTTTCTGGTAGCGCCAAATTCATAGTTCAATCAATTATGGCAAGTCATTCAGGTCCTAAAGGTACAAAGCAGCTCGGACAATCACACTATCATCACTCTGTCTGTTGTTCTTTTTATGAAATGCTGTATTAGTTTTACACCAGATTCAATGGGATTCACACCTTCCAAAAAGTTAAACTTTTGTCTTATTAGTTCACAGAATATTTGCCCCAAAGTCTTGGGGGTAATCAAGATGAGTCATCGCTGTGCTCATGGAGTTGTTTCAGGAGGCCAGCCACTCCTGGGACGTTTCCTGTTTCAATTTTATCTCCATTTGTGGATAATTGCTCTCACAGTGGTTTGCTAATTCCCAATGCCTTAGAAATGGCTTTGAAACCCTTTCCAGACTGATACATGTCAATTACTTTGTTTATTATCTGTTCTTGAAATTCTTTAGATCATGTTGCTTTTTTTTTAATAGATCTTTTAGCGTGTGTGACTTTGTTAGACAGTTTTAAAAAAAATGATTTCTTGATTCAACAGGTCTGGCAATAATCAGGCCTGGGTGTGGCAGGCGAAATTAAACTCTGCTTTCCAAAAATCACAGTTCATTCATGATTTACCAAAGAACGGCCATTACTTTTTCAGATAGGACAAGATGGGATGGACTGCTTTTCGCATTTATTATTTACCTGGGCTATCTAATATTAAAATTTGCTTGATGATCTAAATCATTTAAGTGTGACAAATATATACATATATATAAAAAAATCAAGAGCGACTAAACTAACAATGCAATATGTGACTGTTGTAAACAATTATTTACGTTACATTAGGTGTGATTTTTCATCACTTTGCAATAGTGGTCATAAACATGCTCATTTTCTGTTAACTTTCTGTCCACATACCTATTTGAACTAAGGCCAATAAAATAAGCAAGCTGACTACAACCTACATTTATGTACAAATAAAAAAAACTTTATAAAAATCATCTACATATTATAGAAAGTCTGAGGAGAAGTGGAAGAGATGTCATTGATTTTGGCCATCTTTACTGAAGGTGCATGGACCTAGTAATGAGTATTCTATAGCTTCTATCAACTTTTATTAAAATTACTTTGGCTTCATGACATCTATTTTACAACAATAAATTAAAGTTTGTATATGTATTAAAATGTATTTAAATGGTTTAACATAAACAAAACGTTTAGCATTATTTACAATAATTCAATTTTGTTAAACTTTTTTTTTATAGTGGCACACCTATCACAGTGCACTCTGGGACAGAAGAATGCATTTTGTGCTGGTTTATAGAATATTTCCCTATTAGAAGTTATAATGCATAGCATGTGTTTTTTTTTTGTAATAGTGTAACAACAATTAATATAATTCCAATTTAGTTTACCTTTGCACAAATCAGCACAAAGTTTTAGTCTTAGTTTTTAATACTTACAGATTCTCCAAATCTTCTAATTTCTTTTTTCTGTCACTTTGAATGAGAGCATCACCAAAATGACTACATTTAAATATGAATGCACATTTATTAAGTAAGAACCGAATAAGAAACGTATTAAGTAAGAAACGAATTATCGTTTTTCACAAAAAATGGTCGGCATATTAAAATTGTCTTATAGCAACAGAAATGTTACTTATGAGAAAATTACAATTCTTACTTAAATATCACATATAAATTTTCCACTCTGCAATTGTGCCTCTTCTGGAATAGGATCCAAGCCTCTGTACAGGATAAGGCAGAATAGAAAATGAATAAATTAATGAATAATTGGATATACATTTTCCCACGTTTATAATAATATACAGTAGAATATATTGAACATAGTAAAATGTCTTTGAAACAAATTTGAAATTATAAGCCTCACTTATTTTCTTTTCTCTTGAAGTTTATAAGACAAAAAAAAAAAAACTTGTGTTACTGCCCCCTGCCTGAAGGCTTTCTTTTGTCAGAAAATGTGAAAGACTAACTTTACTTACCACTATGTTACGAACCACTGACACTGCAGAGTCCTTAGAAAAGTGCTAAACACATGTAAATAAACAAACTTCAATCATGACAACAGTAAGACAAGGTTTTTGTGAATCACAGCCATACAAGTATCTAATTAAGTTGTTATAGAAACAATCATGTATTAGAATACTGTATAAACAACAAATAAACAATATTATCAATAATATTATTAGGAATGATTTTATAAAAAGCTAATCAATGCCTTCATAATAGTGCAGTTCACTTTATTATAGTGTTGTTTATTTAAATTTTCCCATCCCACCAACTTTCCCTTAAATGCTTAGAATTAGTGCTACTGTTCTTTTTACTGTGTCACTAAGCACGTGCACACTGGTGTATGTTCAGGGTTAACAGCAGTGTTTTTATTTTACACTAATGAAAATTCAATTCAACAAAAGGTGCAAGGCCATTAGGTGATCACTGCGTGTGTGTGTGTTAAGGTGTGATTGTTATTCTATTAGACAATGTGTCATATGTTTTTGGGGGTGTTTCCTGCCCCCTTCCTCTGGTGATAATTGATTCCCACTGCGCTCTGCTGATTGGTGTGAGGCCCCCTATGGGCCAAGAGAGGACTCAACAGCTGCCCATCTCTCACTCTCTCAACATGAATATGGAAAAGAAAAATAGTGATTTAAAAAAAAATGTTACACATAAACACAGGGCCACAGATTATAAGAAGGTCTAATTTTACACACATATATGTATTACCATGTACATACATGTTGTTCCACTAAACTGGGATGTAGTACTGGGATGCACATATAGTATACAAACACACGTACAGGCCACTGACACTCATGCAGAGAGGTGCAAGATGGCAGGGACAAATGTAGAGCAGATTGTCCTTCACAGAGGAAACCCATGAGTGTGAGGGTTAGGGGAATGTGTTTGTTAATGATGACTGTGTGGCGTGTGTTGCTATCTTTGAGTGAGTTCTTATGTGCACTTGATGATGTGACAGCGGATTAAAGTCGTGTATTAAATAAAGCATTTACTATATGTACGATTACATAACTGTCTAATGTAGTCACACGGAGGAATACAAACACAAAATACAAAAATCATTGCCAATACAAAAATGGCAATGAAAAGACTGATGATAAATTATATTCAGCAAACAAATAATAACACCGGACTGTACCATCATGCACCATGGAATAGAAGCGGAGGGATGGAGGATGGTAAACTAATATCTGACTAACTAACATCACCATTAGTGTAGCTGTCATGGCTTCATATCCAAGTTAATTGTTATGGACTTTACATTTAAAAGTCATTACATTTGCAAACACAGTGCAAGACAGTGATGGATAAAAACTAAGATAAAAACATTTAGTCTGTGTAGTATACAGGATATGACAGAACTGATGATGAAAATATTCCAGGGGTTGAATGGTTAGCTAAGGATTAAAATGGGTCATTATCTGTAAAATGCTATCTTTTTCTATGTAATGCAAGATATAAATATAATAGCTACAGTGCTACATGTTCTCTTCGATTATCAAAGGTATTTAAATGAATTTTAATTTTCATTATAGTTTTTTTTTTTTTTTGTATTTCTTCTCTCTTGAAGTTACGAAAAAAAAAAAATAAACTTGTTGTGTTACCGCCCTGTACCCTGTAAAGGTTTTCTTTTATTAAAAAATGTGAAAAACCAACTTTACCCTCTGGCTCTTACAAACTGCTGACACTGCAGACTTCTTAGAAAGACATGTAAACAAAGAAAATTTGATCTTATCAACAGTTAAACAGAGTTTTGTGAACTATAGAAACAATAATGGATTACAACAAGCATATTAAAAACCACTACGATGGATTGCCACCCTGTCAGCAATATTAATAGTTATTAATATCAGCAATATTATTAGGGATTATGTCATAGAAAGTTAATCAATACTTTCATACCAGTCCAAATTAAAAATTCAACAGAGCTGGTCTCATGATATTGTTTATTTGAATTTCCTTATGCCACCAAATTTCCCTGAAATGATGAGCATTAGTGTTACTGTTATTTTTTATGTGTCATTAGACAAGTGCACATTAGTGTGTATCAAAGATGTTTAAAAAAATTACATTTTCAGAGTAATTTTTGTAGTATTTGTATAATTCCCTTCAATTGAACAACAAACATTTTCTTTTGTAAACATTTAGTAGAAATGTTAGAAATTTCTAATAATCAATATTATGATGTAAGATATATAAAATATCAATATTACATCATGGAAACAGCTTTGCTTAAATGTACAGCCACCTTGTGCATATGAGTTTAATTTTAAGTGTAATATGAAATGAACAACTAACTACTACTACTACTACTACTACTACTTATTATTATTATTATTATTATTATTATTATTATTATTATTATTATTGCCCTTACAAAAATACATGAATACAAATTTATGCACATTTATTCAAGAGCACCAAATATTATAATGTTGAATTAAAATAATTATGTATATGACAAGTTAATTAAACATATGAAGTTAGCATTTGCGTTCTCCACAGTGTTAATACGCACAACTTGGCTTTATTTACTGTATGGGAAAAGTCATGTTACCATTTTAGATTAAATTATTGTGCTACCCGTACGTGATGTATACTACTGTGCTTGAGAGATGTATTGATAAATCTCTGAACGAATGAGCCTTAATTACAAATTAATTGAGCATCAGCTGTAATGCAATCCTCCTTAACTAATTAACATAACATTCTGATGAGTGTGGGGGTGGAAGGGGCTGTGCTGTGCTACTCATTTACAGAAGGGAGCAATGACAGATACAAGAGTATAAGAGTATAATCTCGCTTGCTCTCTCTCTCTCTCTCTCTCTCTTTCTCTTTCTCTCTCTGAGAGAGATGTAAAAGATTGGTAGTTCACTCTCTTGCTGCACTCTAACACTAGTAATTGTAGGTTTAAGTGACCACACAATCACACATCCAGACCTCCTGGATAAAACCACAAGCTGCAATCTATCATTTTTAATTGCTGAGAAATGCATTAAAATAATAAAGCACATTGTGCACGGCCAGAGTGATGAATAGGTCCTGCTGCCTCTATCGCATTACTTGCACTCTCAGAGATATTGCAAGCAGCATGTGCTGAGACACATGTGACTGTTATTCGATAACAAAAGTTGCATATTAAATTCCTTCACAGACCCACAATGGATGTGTGACAGAGGGAGGGAGGCAGAGAGAGTGGTCTTTCGCTCGGACTCACTTTCATCATTTTGCTCGAATGACACTGATCTTAAGACAGAGTCCTGTGTGTCCTATTGGATCAAATTGATCAGTGTTAAAGCACTTGATTTGTCTCCATAAGTTTATTTGTTTATTTTATACTCACATGTCTTTGTTCTCTCTTTTTCATCTTTCAGATAAGTGTTGAAAGGTAATTTAATAGGCAGACATTAAAACGTAGCATTAACCCAGCTGATATCACATTATTCCAATAATTCTCAGTTGAACAGACATGTTTTGCTAATTGCAATGCTAATGATTTAGGCAATTACGTTTCTGAAGAACAAAACAGCTTTGAACCATGTCATTATTTTCCACTTTTATACTAATTTGGTTAATCAGTGTTAATTACTTAAGAACCTATGGGAAAATTGCCCAACATGCATCATACTTATTTATTTGTTTGGCCTATTTAAAAAAAATATATATATTAAAACAATTAGGAAAGTGGATTTATGGCATTCTGTATAAACAGGGTTTTGGACATTGGACTATAAAACTGGACATAATTTCACTAGATATTCCTCATTATGCTATTAGACATGAGAAAAAAATCCCAATATATTGCATTATGTAATGAAACAAACAGTTTTCATAGTATTTACATTCATTCATTACCAACAATGATATAGGGGTTAGCACTGATGCCTTGCACCTACAAGATCAGGGGCTTAAATCTTGCCGTCAGTGTGTGTGTAGTACAGTATGTTCTCCCTGTGCTTTGTGGGTTTCTTCCAGGTAGTTTGGTTTTCTCCAACAGTCCAAAGACATGCTGTGTGTTGACAGGCATTTAAAAACTGCCTGTAGTGTGTGAGTGTGTGTGTGTGTGTGTGTGTGTGTGTGTGTGTGTGTGTGTGTGTGTGAGTGTTCGTGTGCTTGTGCCCTGCTATGGGTTGGCACCCTGCTTTGTGCAATAAGTTTCTAGGGATAGGCTCCAGCTCCCCACAACTCTACTCACAGGATAAGCTCAATGAAAAATAAATAGACTAAATAATAATTATCATTATAAAATGATAAAACATAAAGCACAATTATTAATTTTTGTTTTTCAACACAGTCAAATATTATTGTCTTACAAAAGAAAATGCTTTTTGGCATTTCTTCTTATAAATTCCTTCATACAAATTTTAACACGCAATTATATATCCATAAATGTTATATATACTGTAATGATAAACATACTGTATGCCCTCTCAATGAAAAAAAAAATGCTTGGAGAAATAATGAATTTGACATAGTATTATGGAAAACAGGCAATACACATATTACAATACCAGATACGAATTATAAATAATATTTCAAAAGTTAAATGATGTATACAGTTTCGTTTATATGAAATATTTCACTCAGTGTAATTCTAGTATCAGGGATATATGCTGCTGTATAAATTATTTTCAGTACAATAAATGCTTTGCAGTAAAAAAAAAAAAGAACCCACTTGAGAGAAATAAATTGTGAAGTCTTAAACGTAGCTGCTCTTGTTGGTGAAGTTTCATTCAGGACGTGACTGTAATCAGTGGAAAACCTGTACACTTTTCTTTTTCTCTTCTCTATAATCAGTGATTTCACTGCATGTGTGTCTTCCCCCCCTGCTCTCATTCACTAATTTTCGCCAAACAATGCAGTGATTGTTCTACTTCAGTTCTGTGCAGACTTCCCCCCACCCTCACCATTTCCACTGTCCTGTCATTATCTCCCCCTTTTCTTCTTCCAACTTTTTTTTTTTTTGACAACGTAACCCGAGGGCAAGGCTTGCTGGAATTAGTATATTTGTGTGTGTGTGTGTGTGTGTGTGTGTGTGTGCCTGTGTGTCCTGCGTGTGTCTGCATCCACCACATTTATTTTCTTGATATTTTGATGACAAATGGTGATGATGGATAGCTTTGGAGAGCCCATTAAATATCAGTGTTATTGAAGAATGTCTGTGTGTGTGTGTGTGTGTGTGTGTGTGTGTGTGTGTGTGTGTGTGTGTGTGTGTGTGTGTGTTAGGCTTTGATAATTTGATGGTAAAGAGGCAGTGATGAATGGTTTTAATGTTGGGTGGGTCATCACACAGAGCGAGATGGAGAGAAAAGGAGAGGAGTGAAGCAGTGATGGAGGGAAGAAACGTGAACTGATAAAATGGAATGGAATGGAGATGTCAGTGTGCTACTAAGACAAAAAAAATGCATTGGTTATTTCCAAACAAAAGCCAAACAATTTCCACTGAAAATCTCTATAATTTTTCATCAAAGTACTTTAAAACATTCTTTTTTTTTTTTTTTTTTAGCAAAACACACACAAAAAAATCATCAAGTCGTTTGATCTAATACTTTAATTGTTGCTTTTTTTTAATCTTGGTTTTGCACAGAACTATGTTGTTAAAAAAACAATTTTTATTTTATACTTCACAGAATATGGAATTAGTTAACCCCACATTAGCAGTCTAAATGGCAAAGGCAAATTATAATTTGATATTTGAATTTTTATTGGATATTTTTCTATTCACTCTTTTACACCATGTTATATTTACACAATACAATCCTAAAATTATTTTTAACCATGAATGTTTATTTACAAAGGTATATATTCACTTTGGACTTTAAACACTTTTCCACCCAAAGTAGCAGTAGTAGACAAACAGTGTAAATGTTCAGCCTTTACACAGTATTCACATTTCTTTTCACTCCTCCACTGACCTGCAGAGGGCACCATAGTCTTTGTCCTTCAAACCTTCAAAAACCAGGAATTGTCTGTAAGTCACATTTGTGTTTTTTAAGTAGACTTTTCTGTTTCATCAGACTCTGGCTGACAACCCCTACTGAAAATAACAGAAAGAAAATTAATCGCAATTTTGCAATGCAGAATTTCTAAACCTTCTTTGTATTAAAATGTTTATAGTCATTTCATCTTTAGCTACCTGCTTCACACTGGAGGACCATTAGAAACTGGAGTGAAATAGATTGGGAATATTTTAAGGAAAGAGAGACAGCTTCCAGATTTATTCAAGGTATTATGATCTAGCAGAGAGAAATAAACAGAGATAGAGAAGATGATTGAACATCGGACCCTTGTAACAAACGAACGATGCATTTGTTAAGTAAAATTAAATACATTTATAAAGTGGTCCCTGGATCGTGTATTCAAATTGTTGTCCATTAGTTTTGTGTCTCCAATACCTGTTGTGGCCATTGGACAGAACAGTGACAATGCTGAGAGATGTTTCACCGCTCCTGTCTGTGTTTCTCATGGAGTTACTCATGTCCTGTAGCATGACACAGGCTCCAGGTGTAAAATCTGCCCCGCTGCTGGAAGGTGTAAGTCCATTCAACAGTCCTGCTTCGAGCAGAGTGATTGGTGTTCCTGTTGGAGTGTTAACACCCCTCCAGCCACACAACAGCCTGCCATAAGCAGACCTAAAGTCCCTGTTAAGTGCAGCATAAAGGAACGGGTTTAGCGTTGAGTTAACATAGCCCAGCCACAGCACCACTGAGTATGCCGTGCGTGGAGGATCTGTCTCCTTTCGTATTCCCATAATGGTGAAAAATGTAAAATAGGGAAACCAGCAAACTACAAAGGCACCCAGCAGAACTGCTAATCTCACTGCAGCTTTATGTTCACGTAGTGCTAACACTGATACTCCTGATAATGAAGACATGGCAGTTGAAGAGCAAGCTCGATGTCTGGAAAGAATTCGCTTTGCCTGAGCCCGTGCAATGCGGAACACACGGTAATAAGTCCAACACATTGCCACCAGGGGGAGATAAAAGGTTGCTAATGAATCCACCAGCACATAAGTTGGATTTAGCTCAAAGCGACAGTCTCCCGCAGGGTCATCCTTACCATGGTTTTGCACTGTTTGGTCCACCGTATTCCAGCCCAGGTGAATAGGTACGAATGACACACCAATGGACACCAACCAAATCACCGCTAATGACGTACCAACATGCCATGGAAGCACAAGTGTTGGGTAACGTAAAGGCATTGTGACTGCAATGTAGCGATCTATGCTAATGGCCAGGAGGTTGAGAATAGAGGCTGTGCTCAGCATGACGTCCATCGAAATGTAGATGTTGCAAAAGTGAGCTCCCAGCGGCCAATCACCAGTCACCTCAATAAGAGTGGAGAAAGGGAGAACTAGAGCCCCCAGAAGAAGGTCTGTAATGGCAAGTGACACGATGAAGCAGTTGGTGACACTGCGTAGGCGTCTGGTTGTGCTGACAGCTAGACACACCAGCACGTTTCCACACACCGTTAGCAAAATGAGGATGGATAGAATCACACCTAATGCTATCTGAGACCACATTTTAATACTGAATCACTGAATGTATAGCAAATTTATCTCAATGTGGATAATTGATGATGTTAGGTGGATAGCCAGCCTGTGAGCCTCATTTAGTGCTTTGTGTTAGTTGTGTTGAAATAAATCCATCCCCAAGTCCACTGGTTGACAGCTGAATCCTTGTTTGGTGCCAGATTTGTCCTTTTTATAAGACATGTTAGAATCTGCTGCCCTCTTGTGTTGAGCATAGTCAGTGCACCATATTTTTTTTCCTTTCTGCATCTGTGGATAAGAAGATAACTCAATTTAGTTGCCTCTTATAACAATATATTACTATCATGACAGACAATGTCTCAATAAGCTTTATTATGAGAATATGCTCATTCCCTTGTACTCCTAATCCATGGATAGTAGAGTGACACATGGTTGCTCTATTTTTTATTTTTATTTTTTTACTTGGTGAAGACACCAACTATGATTTTTTTTTTCTTCCAAATTTGGACTGGTTTATAAAGTCCGACTTTTTTCTGGTGCCTTGAAATTGCTATTTTAATCATTCATTTATCTTCAGCAAACACTTTATCCTGGTCATGGTCAGGGTGCAGCCTCAATCTATCAGCGCAAGACTGGATTTGAGGCAGAAACATGGCCCAAAAATGGGACAGCAAATATTGTGATCCAATCCTTTTTTTTTTAGCATGTCATACACCTCCAAAAGAGAATCACATTTCAGCTTAATCATGTAGGTGTGAAAGTTTTCTAAGCAGAACAATAACTTATTATACTTCCTATTGTGTGCTTATGTACAAGACCACTTCCCTGTGATAATACCTATAGACTAAATGTGGAATTTTTTTTAAAGCATTGATAACATGTTTAACACTGATAACATGATGAAAGGGTGTGCGTCTTTGTGTGTGTGTACATAAAAGCAGGAGAGGAGGAGGTGGGAGCTAGTGTGATACTGTGCTTGAGGGGTTTACGTCAGAGTGGTGTATTTGCTCTCGCCGTCAGTAGGACTTAATGGAAGTTTGGCTACAGTACTGTGGAGTTAACGCCTGATAATTTCGGCCTAATCACTCAAGACCTCTCTCACCAGCACTACAAACTAAGATAGAGAAAGCAAGAGACCGTGTGTGTGTGTGTGTGTGTGTGTGTCTTGGAACAGTGCTCATATACTCTCCTTGATAATCACCCATAAAGGACATTAGAATAAAAGAATTAATGCTTCATATCAATATTATTTCTGCATAGCTTTCTTTTTTTTTTTAAATAATAAAAGAACATGCTTTCACACCCACACACACACACACACACCCTTGCACATACTTTAACAGTAATTAATAATCATTTGTGTGTTGGGTATATAAATATGTTTAATACAAACACACGCAGTAGGAGCTTGCGGCTGTAGTTTCTACCCAGTGCACCCTCCCCATATCTGGTCAGCCCCCCTAGTTTCCTCCCCTATAAGGAGCCTTTCCCACCACAGTCTGTGAGAGGGAGAGAGTGGGCAAGAGAGAGAGAGAGATAGTTGGGGGATATTAATTCTATCGCATTTATAAGAGTAAGGGAGACCTTCTTCTGGAAATCTAGAGGCTTTGTCTCTTTAAACTACATTGAAGAGACATTACTGATAGACCATTGAGTTAATCCATTATTATACAGTATATACATAATATACTACAGTATATATAATCGTCTGGTTGTCTGCGGTTGTGTTCTCGCCTTCTCTATTTCTGAAAACGTTGAAACATAACATTGCTGCAAGATGGGTGATATTAAAAAAAAAGATCTTTAATTATTAGTGGTTATTTATTTTTCTGTGAGGTGTGGCATATGATGGAACAAATCTAAGAACTGACAATCATCAGAGTTACTCCCTCCATTGTGTAACTGTATTGCTATAATACTCACATCATATCAAAGTAAACACTATATTCATGCAACTTATTCAGCTAAAGTCCAATCTTTGGACCAGCGATTAGCTACTGTGCTATAGCTATTATTGCAGAAAAGGGCATAAGCATAGGTTTAACTCTGATATACGCTAAGCCATGTTACTGTGGTATTCTGTAGTCAGAGCCAGACCTAACTTGGGTCACTAAGCAAGATTCTGCTAAAGGGCTCATTCTGTCCAAGGTTGTTTCTGGGAAGCACATTTTGGTGTATACAAATATGAGCATATAAACGCATGAAGCACAACATGGTGATCTTAAATACTTGTTCTTTACCCTAACATTTGTCAAGGACAATGTCTGGTAAGATCAACAAGCTATCTGGCAAAGACAGACCAAGAAGCAACTACCTGGCTAGGTTAGCAACTGCACTGCACTGTAACGTAACCTATGTTATTGCTCACATTAGGCTGGAATAATACTGCTGTTTCTGCGCAGCGCTCTCATGGAGATTATTTTTTTTGTTTATGTCCCTAAGGATAATTATGCGTTACAAAACATGTCCATTGACCGTTGCTTTGACATGAGGGCTTGTCTATATTGTGGGGCCTATTCAGCGTGTGGGGGCCTATGCAACATGCGTATTGAGTATATACGTCAATCATATAGTCCATGATTGTATTCTATTATCATGTTTGTTTTATGGTACCCATTTTTTATTACATAAGGTTATGCTTGGTTTTGTTATGTAGCACAGCAGTTATGGTCATACCTACATATGAGTCATACCATCACTTATAAAATAAATCATAGCACAGAGACGACTCTGGTTGAAGTGGTAAATGACCTACTGCTGCTGGTGTAAATGACCTATTACCTACTTACTTATGTATCTGTATTTGTGTTGCTTGACAGTATATGTAAATGCCTGCTTCTCTAAATACACTTAGGTAAAGTTTAGTGTTCTACAAATTTATGTTTTTAGGTTTTATCACTATAAACAGTATGTGTCCTCTTGGTAATATTATTTGTAAACATCTTACCTTCAGTTGTTATGCTAATGATACAGTTGTATGCTTTAGCACAGATGGATGACATAAACCAGCTTAGCAAAAGATATTAGACTCTGGGTGCTTATTTACTTTATTCTGCTTAATTTTGACAAAACAGAAGTACTAGGTCCACATGCAACCACAGTAAGCTTTCAAATCACACAGTAACTGCGTACGTTTCTGTTTCTTTCTGTGTAATCAGAGACATTAAAAAAAGATCTTGGTGTAATTATTAATTTCAATCTTTTTTATTTGTTGTAGACAATATTACCAAAATGCAATAATTGCTATGATAAGAATATAATGTCACTACATGATTCAGAGAAACAAGTTCATCCACTTATTATCTCTAGGTTGGATGGTTGTACTGCCTTTTCATTATTCATTTGGTTTATATAAAAGGTCGATTTTAAAGTTAATTCACAATGCAGCAGCCAGAATCCTTACTAGAACCAAAAGATATAGTAGTTCTCCCATTTTAACCACACTGCATTGGCTTCCAGTGAAATTGTGCTGGGATTTTTAAATACTACTGTTTAATATATAAAGCACTGCTTGGTCTGCCACACCTACCTCCATCAGAAGGTGCAGGGTATTTGGTTGTACTTTGTGTAATTAAAACTACAGCAAGGGGCTGGATCTTTATATGAAATAGCCTATACCAATTATTGTTTTAGACTCAGACACAGTCTCAGGGTTAAGTCTAAGCTGAAAATGTTTAGATGAATTGGATGCCGTGAACTCCCTGTTTCCCAAGTGACTGGTTGTCTTACGTTCCAGAAGGCCTTCAATGTTCGTATTTCCTTCTTGCTTTTGTTCTCCTGTTATAGCTGGTTCTGCTGGACTTCCTGCTTTTACAGTGAGCATGACTAATTATATGACCCATTCCGCTCTCTAGACCTTCTGCCTGATCCATACAGGTGTCCAACGTTTTGTTGGAGTTCTCATCACACAAAGCTGACTCACTGATGTTGAGGATGACCTCACATGCTCTGCTTAAGAGTACGTTCTGTATGACGACTAAGAACACTTCCACTTTGAAACCATTACGTTGACTTTGGAGAGTAATCCTTCTTATAGTTTTAGGACTATAATTGCCATGAACAGTGGACCTAAGTCTTCATCAGTAAACAGTTAATAACCTCAATGAAGTGGAATTCATGTTAGCTAAAATAAACTTGCTGTAATTGCACTTTTGACAATATAGCACCGATTTATAGAAGGGATTTATTTATAATCATGCTACCAGGTATCACCTGAATGAGCATGGGTTTCCTTTTGAGGCCAGTTCCTCTCAAGGTTTAATCTCAAATCATCCTGGGATTTAGCTATGACATACCATTGAATTATTTGGATAAATTGATAACACTATAAATGTATCTTGGATTTTACAGTTTTAATATCTGAAATTTCCTTTTCTGCAAAGCTGCTTTGCAACAATGTCCATTGTTAAAAAAAAAGACCTATGCAAACAAACCTAAAATGAATTTAATTGAAGTAAATCAATAATTTGTGTTCACATATTGTTATCCGTCTTACATAAATGCCTTAGTAGCTATTTTAGATTAATGGCTTGCAAACTATGAATCATGTTTCATTAATTAATACTGAATTAGTTACAGCACATAATCAGGAAGTACCAGGAAATGCACAGTTTAAATGTAATCAGCTTGAATAATATCAGCATCTTGAGCCAAGAGCATGTAACTAAATCTGTAACAGTCAATGTAAAAGATGTTAGCGCTCTGTGCTACATGGTGCGGTGAAGGGACTCTTTCTTCTAAATTTCTAAATAAAGCTTTTGTTTAGGTTTGAACTGACAGGTTATTCTAAGGCTGAGCAGTCTGAGAAATCATGTTTGGGGTTGGAGGTCATTTTATCCTTAAACCATTCAGGTTTGATAAAGCTGCTTCTTACAATGTGACAGGGTTATGGCTATATTTTATAGAAATTGTTATGGGAAGCACTGTAATAAATGTCATAAAACATAAGCAAAAGAAGTGTGTCTTAACTCCTTGAAGTTCATGGCATAGTAAAAACAGTTGAGAGACCCAGACCCAATAGTTTTGGAAACAGGAGCAAATAATTGAGCAAGAAAAAGCATCTAGAGAATGTGATGAACTGCATATTTTACTATTATAGACCACTGGTAGGAATACACAAGGTATATTTATTCACACACCTCTGTGTAATATAGACATATATATATATTCTGATTTTATGCATTCCTGTTACATGTTAGTCAGCATTTCAGAAGACCCTCCACCCAACACACACAAATTTATTGTGAGATGAGGACTATGATATCAACACAAATAAAACAGTATAGAATGTACTGTTACCAAAAAATAGCCAATGATGCATCTTAACATGAAGGCTAGCTACTGTTACTGTACCCGGAAGATGGGTATTTTCTAATAAAAATAAGCAAGTCCCAACGAGTTTAACTTTTATTACACAATAAAAATGTGGACATTTGTCAATGAAAAAGAGTCCTACTTGTTATACAGATATAATTACATTGAATGTTGTCCAAATTTCTTTTTATGATTTATGTTTCAATAGTTATTTCCTCACCTCACAATTTTTTCTTTTATGAAAGTTAATAAGAAAAAAACTTAAACCTCAAGGCTTACTAACAAAACAACTAAAATAAGAAAGTTTTTCAAGTTATATTCAGCCACTTTTTAAGGAACACACATACTCTTGTTCAATTGTGCAATTATCCAATCACTGCAGTGCATGGAATTTTATGATTAGTTTTACACCAAGCATTAGAAGCGATCTTACTGACCAGACAGGCTAATTTATGTATTTTAGGAACTGCTGATCTTCTGGGACCTTATGGTCAGAGGAGCATAGACAAACCGGTTTGAGTGGACAGGAAGTTTACAGAAGCTCACATTTAGCCACTTTTTACAAGTGTGATTAACAAAAAGGTTTCTTGAGTCAAATGACAGCTACAGCTGCAGATGGCCATATAAAGTTCCACTGATTTCAGCCGTGAACGGGATTCTGAGGATACAGTGAATACAAGATGCCCCAAAGTAAACCATGTTTATGTTTTGTTGTTTTTTTTTAATTGGCAGCTGAATGATTGCACGAATGTGAAACTACAGTATACAGGTATTCCTAATTAAAGGGTCAACGAGTGTGTACAAATCACCCTGTAACGTTTCAGCAACATTAAGGTTACAGATACAATAATGCAAAGCACTTTATTTTTAAGTTTTAACTTTGAATATAAGAATATTATGGAGAATAGATAATTTATAGCCTTAATTGAACATTGTTTTTGTTTCAGTGTTACAATAAAATCTTACATACATTTTCTCCAGGTGAACATTTTTGATCGATTCTATTTTAGGGAACTTCTGGTTCACATTTTCATGTTATCTGAAAATCATGAGTTCTGACCTTAATTTTTTCTGCAACCAGACACTCCTTTTTATCTACAATCAGACTTTTGCCTCATGTCTAAACACACTGAATATAATTCAGGCCACATTTAGACACTTCACCAAACATGACAGTAGTCTCCTTAAACAATCTGTTTTGATTCGGTAGCTAAACGACTTAAGATAGACAGCTTAATTTGAACTGAGTGTTCAGTGAATGACTCATCTGAGAGCTCCAGCTAAAAATAACCCTAACAGCTTCATAAAGGAAAGAAAGAGAAGGAGCTTTTTAGCTTTTTCTATAGAAGTATAAGGACAAGTGCTGGTTCTTTAGCTTTTTTATTTCACTAGGTAGCACTTAAGTGGGTGTGGCAAAATTCACTTGTTCAAAAATATATCAGAGAATTTTGGGACCGAATGTCTTAACCTGTGCCTGAAAGGAACAGTTACAAAAAGAATGCAGGGAAAAAATCATTAAAGAACATAACCAGTGAAGTATACATGCACACTTAACAAAACCCTCAGTTAAATTAGACTACCAGTCTTTAAATAGAAACATGTAGAAAAAGAATGCTTATTGTTGCCTTTCTACTGAGATTGAAACCTGTATGTACATGGTTAAGTGTCGGGATGGAGTTTCAGACCCACAAGTGTCAGCTTGATGTGCACTTCCTTCCAAGCTGACTGTTGAGTAGCTTTTCATACTGCAGACGTGGGCTTTGCTGCTAGTGTTTATTTGTGTGAAGGCTTGAATGCATTGATGCAGCAAATCTGACCTGGTTAGTCTGAAAATGTCAACAATATTTATCCAGGACTTAAGGCCTACTTACAACCTACTGTATTCTACTATACAACCTGTTTTAAACATCTCTTCTATTAAAGCACTGAGGTGTTATGCTGGTACAGAAATATATTTTGAGAAATTAATTAATATTAATGCATATAACTGTGCAAAAGTGTCCTATGATTTATCTTATTATACATAGATTTTGCTTTATTATTGTCAAATTACTTTACAGTCTCATAATTAGTGTATCAGTAGAAAAGCCACCAGGAACAAAGAAAAATCTTAGTCATAATAAAGGTATCATCAAGTTAACTAGAGACCACTTATCGAAATTCACGGAGATTTTCTCATTGAATCACTTGATAAGACAAAGGCAGGTCACAGAAAATATTAATAATATTCTGTATGTATATACTGTATATATTTCCTAATGCATATTAAATGCCTGTTAATTATTACCAAAACATCAAGATAATATAATCATTAGCTATTTTAAAAAAAGTAAAATTTAAAACCATCACTATTTAATACATCGATCTAGCACCTTAAAGGGTAATTTGATTTGTTTTACTATGAAAGGTCCGATCCTTAAATCCTTTAATAATAGCTTCCTAATAGAGCCCCTTAAGAAAGCTGAGAATATAAAAATTAACAAACAACAAAAAACCTTATTAACTTTTTCTTGATCAAACCAGAATTTGCACAATTTTTTAAATTAATTGAATATTATTATTAATTGACAATTCTATACTAACTCAAGCAGAAGTTAAATTGCTCTTTTCTTGCTTAAAAATGCATTCGGTTTTATTAAGTGCTTTATTCTGTCCAGAATTACGGTAAATGGAGCCTATTCTGGGAATGCTGTGACACCGGTCCATCGCAGGGCACCATGCACACACACACACACACACACACACACACACACACACACACACACACACACACACACACACACACACACACACAATCATTCATACCTAGTGGTAATTTTGAATAAACAATCAGAGTCAGACGTATATCCTTATTTCCTTTGACATATCTCCATCGATTATGACTGTCCTGCTTCCTTTCTCTGTCTATGTTTCCTCTTTGTCTTTGTTTGTCATTCTCAACTCATAGTCACAGTCATCTCAATTTAATGAGTCATAAAAATTTTGTGCTGCCGTCCCTTCATAAGGCGATGATTAAATGTTTGATAAGATGAAATTTGCTACGACTTGACTGCACTGTACTGTATATGTAGCGTCTAGGGTCAAGAAGGACAGTTTACGTAAGTTCATTGTAACAGACAAATAATTTGGCTAGTTAATTAAATTATACACATGGTTTATTGTTATTTTGTACACAAATAATTTTATTTATGCCTTTGTATATATATATATATATATATATATATATATATATATATATATATATATAAAACACAAAAATATAACAGACTTGGTATAATAATTGATTTATAATTAATTCTAATATGCAATACTTGTATTATGTTTGCTGCACTGATTTATTTTAAACATTACTGTGTAAATCAATTCATCAATCCAAGTTGATTGATTGTTACACCCCTAGAGTCTACTCCACAGTTTGTTTCTTCTGAAAAGTAGATTGGATATATGATCGGATATATTTAAAAACATATTCCTTCATTCTTCACTCTTTTCCTAATCATCACACACTTATGCTGATGTGAGCGCTGCCTGTGTGCACTGCCTGTTCTTAATACACCTACTGTATTTTGAACAATTGCTGATTGTAGAAGCACACAATTCTGCTCTCTTACTTTCTCTTCCGATTTTACACTCTATCTCTCTTCTTATCTCTCTTACACCCACGACTAAAAAAATCTTTGTATAATTAAAAGAGATCTTATAAACAAATTGTCTCTCAGCTTGCACATAAACATATGCACTTTACACACAAATGCGCACACACACACACACGCTGCTTACAGCAGAGCAGTTCAAAAGAGACTAAAAGAGAAGGTGACCGAGAGTGTCATGCATGTTACACACTTTCTTCTTCTTTCACATATCTAACTAATTTCACAACCCTTTCCTTTACCAGGTTTTTGGTGTTTATCACTGAACTTCTGCTTATAAGTTCAGCTTATGCATTGTTTTCTATATCCACATAATTTTGGAATACAAAAAAAAAACACATTTAAAACAATGTATTTTAATCAAGAAAGCATAAATTAGGAATAGCATGGACTTACATTAAGTGACCTCCATTTCAGCGATGTCTCTCTCCCCTTCTCTCACACACACACACATGCTCTCTCTCTCTCTCTCTCTGCACTCTCCTTTCTCTCGGTCTGTCTCACACACTCCACGCACACCTCTTAGCCAATCACATGGCTAAATGGGTTCTTTTCAAGTAGGCGTGCTTGTCTCTTAATGCATGTGTGTCTATGTAAGAGAACTATTTCTATGTGAGTCACTGTAGCTGTCCGTCCTCACCTCTCTGTCTATAATCTTGTATGAGTAAGCCATCATGGTTCGCTTTTTCCATGTTATGGCCATAATTTTTCTTCTTTTGTTTTTTCCCCCACCATTTTAACAATCTCTTGTGTGCTTTGTTCGGTAGATAAAAGTACTCTAACAGGGTACGGTTCTAAGTGGCCCATTTGGGAAAACAGCAACAATGACAACAACAACAAGAACATCTCTCAATCATTTTCATTCCTAGTCTTTCAGGGTGGTTTTAACTCATGTGACTATGTGTGCATTAGACCATAAACGAATATAATCGATGTTGATGTTTGGAGTAGCAGTAGTGTGGAGACAGCTGATAATTATGCTGTCAGCCGTGACATTGATGCTGCTAATATGTTTTTTATTATTAGACACTGTACAGCCCACATTTCTCACTGACCTCATCTTTATTTGCATTTTACCAGCATTGTAGAGGTTTATTTTCTTCTGCTAATACACACACAGACACATTCGGATTTTTATGCAATCATACTGTAAGTAATAGACTTATAAAAGTGATGCGTTCGAATATTTTAATCTAGGATAATTATTTTCATTTTGTCCCTTTCTTTCTGTAAGGCCCCTTTTCTCCGTTCAGGATTGTGACCCAATCACATCATAAACGTGTAATGTGGGTGGAGATGCTAGGTTTCCATGAGCAGAGGTGGAAGGTAACTAAGTTCATTTCCTTCGTGACTGTACTTAAGATTGTACTTTATTTATCTGTACTTTACCTGAATTATTTTATTAGTGGACACTGTTTACTTTTACTCCACCACATCCTACAAAAAAAAATGTCTGTACTTTCTACTTCACTATATTTCTGCATTGCATGCATTACACACTGTATTCAAAGTAATATATTTAAAGCTATAAAATCACCCCTGGCTGATTATTAAACATATTTCTATGATTTTCCTTCTCTTTCACTTAATCATGTGAAAGTTCTTTGCAATCAGAAGTGGAGACAGTTGCAGACAGCACGCCCATAGTCGGGAAAAAGATTCTTTTACTACAACTTGAAAGCTACTGTGGACTCATACAAGCTAAGTACTTTTGACACTTAAGTAAATTTAAAGATGAGAAATTTTGTACTTTTACTCAAATACAGTTGAAAATCGAGGACTTTTATTAGATTTTTTCCATAGAGTATCTCTACGTTTACTCATGTACTTTGCTCTCAACTGATCAAGAGTTGCTGTGACAGTTTATGTCCAGTTTTTTAGAAAATGACATACTATTGATACCTGTCACAGAGCTATATAAAGCACTGTGCAAAATTCTTGAGCCACCTCATCAGTATGGCATATTAACTAGATTAAATTAAAGAATTTGAAACAAATGTTTTACTGTGACAGGTCACTCCATATTTAGCATCACTGGCTTGATCATCTGTCGTTGTCTGCACCTGTTTCTCACTGGTTTATTTCTTAAGTTACAGTAGATGGTTTTAGGCTTGAATGCTCCATATATCACTTTACAGGTTAACAAACCAGAAAAACAACAACAACAAAAAAACATTCCTCTGAAACAGGGTCGGGACTGAAAATATGAGCGGCAAAAATGAGAGACAATAAAGTTCTTCAGGAAGCCTAAAGGTTATAGTCCTCTAGGAGAACTATTCTGTAAGACTACAATAAAAAATAAAAAAAAAGACAGTCTGGCTCTTTGGAAGCAAAATATGAAGAAATGAGGACTCGCTCAAAACTTTTGTATGGTACTGTCATAATGCTGTACAAATGTACAAAATAATGGTACTGAATATACAATTTCTTCTGATGTACAGTATTATAAGTTTTATCAACTTGGTTGTTTGTGTTAATATCACTTGTATTTTATTTTGTTCATGTAGCTTTTATTTGTTTGTTTTTTTTCACCGCACTGCAGAGAAAAATACATTTTTATTTAATCCACTGTATTTATTATTCATTTTTTGTTTCTGTTTTGGGGAGCCTAAAGCATTACTTGCAGTATGCTTGTTGGCATAGTTTAATCATGCTCTGTCTCTGTTCATGTTTCCTTTATAACTTTTCAATTTTCAGTTTTTGGGGAATCATGCTAATATTAATCTCTGTGCTACCCACCTAATAAAACTGTTAGAGAGGAGGAAATCAGATATGAGAAAAAAAAAAAAAGGGGGGGGGGGTTGGTTAAAAGTACGAGGTCAAAATATAAAGAGTAAAAGATGACAAGCAAATAAATCAAATGCTGGCCTCTAGACTAAAAATGGAATGTGTAGTAACCTCATGAGACCCAGACTCCACTGTTGTGTACATTTCCACTTCTCCCCACTGTTTCACTTTATTATTGCCTGACACTGTTGTAATGTAGAAATGTACACATACTTCTTTACTGTACTTAAGTAGAATTTTCAAGTATCTGTACTTTACTTTGTTATTTCTGGCAACTTTTACTTTTACTCCACTACATTTCAGAAATAAAATACAGTATGTACTTTTACTCCCATGCATTTTCCCTAATCATCTTTGTTACTTGTTACTGCACCAGTTCGAGTTTCCACGTCAAGATCACAGTAGAATCAATGATGAGTGATACTATCATGGAGGCATCTGCTGCAGGCTTATAGTTAGTTATGACCAGTGTTGGGGGACGTTACTTTTTAAAGTAACTAATTACATTACAAAATTACTGTCTTTTAAAAGTAATCAGTTACATTACAGCGTTACTTTCTGATAAAAGTAACTAGTTAGAGTACTTTTCCATTGCAGAAAATGGAAACTCCTTTGTGATTCCTCATGTACAGTATATAACTGAGTACTTAAATGGCGGACCTAACGCGTTAGATTACTTATTACATCAAAAAAGAAATCCAAGTACTCTAACGTGTTACTTTGTAAGGCGTTACACCCAACACTGGTTATTTAGTTATTATCATAAGCCTGTTTAGATTTCTGGCTGATGTAATGGTTAGGCTAACATGTGCTAGTTGACATCACTGACTAGCCTCCATGCAGTTTTGTTTTACCTATATTACTGATTTTTCTTAGAATTAATTCAAAATTTTATGTCTAAGAACAAAATTTAATGTTTAGAACCCCGGATATACTATATAATGCTGTACTATAGAACCACAATAAAGATCATATTTAAACTTGTAACTGCTCCATTTTTTTTCTTTTACCAACATTTAAGTACATTTATTCAGTCCATTACTTATTTTCTATGCTACTTATCCTGTATACGGTCATGTGAGGAATAGAGGCTATCCCTGGAAACGTACTCCATGGACGGGGTGCCAATCCATTGCAGCACTGGCAGGAGTCGAACCCTCAACACTGGAGGCCACAGTGATAACCACTGTGATTCTTAAGAACTTTTGATATCAAACAATAACTTTCGATACTTAAGTACAGCAAATATCAGATACGGTAAGATTTTTATTCTTTTCTACCAAAGTAATTGCACTAATAGTCTGGTAAATAATATAATCAATGTCTTCAAACAGGAAGAAGTTTGGCAAAATAATTATGCCTAATAGTCCTCATATAAAAATGACACAAGGATATACAGACAATGGTGTGTGGAGAAAATGTCACATATTTATATAAGGACATGTGGGTTTTAAGAGTTTAAGGTGAAGTCCGAAAATTCAAAGGGGAAGTCATAAGACTTGGTCTTTTTTGTCTGTGTAAAACTTCTTCATGTCCCTCAGAACCCACAAACATTTCACTTTCCTCTTTTAGAGTCTACTGGTGAAGGCTCACGTACACACACATACACACACACACATATACACTCGCCAGACACACCACATTAACCTGTAAGCTCCTCCTGGTTTTCTCCTTGTAGCTCTTGCTTAAACACTCTGCTGATACTGCTGATGTTTACCACCATTAAACATATGACCTCACAGTAAGGTCACTTTGACTGTGCTAGCGGAAACATGCATACTAAAATACCAAAGCCACACGTCAGAACTTTATGTTATAATCATGACTGTTTCAGCTAAAGGTCTTCAGATTCAGATTAAAATATCTGCTGGAACTTTAGTCATTCGATAATCTTCTAGGCCTGGGTCGCAAAATATCTCTATGTGGGATTAACATGTGCTTTACCATTGCAAAGACCAATACGCTTTTTTCTTTTGTTCTTTTACCATTAAATAAGAGTATTATTCCTTTTGCATGTGGTTGTGCCCTGTTTCTGAATGGCTAAACTATTTTTAAGCAGACACTTGTAGAAGTAGTTTGACTATGAAGAGGAAATAAAACTTGTTGCTATTCTAAAATGATCAGTTAGTGTATTCATTTTTATATACAATAAATGCATGCTGCAGTGTGTTTTATTTTTTAGATACTGGAGCACCTTGCAAAGCTTAAAGCATTTATATTAAAGGTACATTTGTTAATCAAGAAGATATAGTCACCTTTAATGCTTTGGAACGTTTGTAAAACAGATCATTTGCATTGTAGCAGCTATAGAAATTCTCTTGCATTTGACTTTGCTGTGGCAAAAATATATATATATATTTTTGTTATTATTTAATAATAATAGAAAAAATAATGGAAAGATAGATCGAGTAAGGAGGATAACCGCTTTCTTTTCAGAAAAAAAAATGTTTTGAGTGAAATAGCGAGTAGCCTTATGGTTGCATAGGCCTGGTGGTTGGGGCTTAGCCAACTCAATTTAATGCTTTGATACATCGTTATAACTTTCTGGAGGTTTAGAATTCCTAGCTGGTCCTGCACGCAATCTTGGTGAAGTCTACTTATACTGCTAACTAAAAGTCAATATGTTTCATTTCTTCTTTACAGGATTTCTCTCCACAGAACCCTCTCTGGTGCGTGTTTAGTCAATTGTCATCTCAAGATTGGACTATTGCAAGTTGTTCCTGGCATTTTACAACCTCTGATCCAGGAGACAACTGATCCAGAAAGCAGCTGCATCTTGCTTTTCAGTCTCTATACATTATCCAGCTTCACAATGACTCTATAAAGTGACTTGACTGGACTCAACAACCTTATTATATGTGAAAAAGGCTCTTCTCTGTTCTGAATCCCCATATGGCTGAGCAAACAACTGAGTCACTGGTTTCCACTAACAGAAAACCAAAAAAAATTATAATGGCAAAAAAAAAATGTGAACCTTATAAAACTTTTTGTTTGTTTGTTTTTTTTGCAATAATTTGTTATAAAATGTGATCTGATCTTCATCTAAATCAGTAGTATTGACAAATATACTCAGCAAAAAAGAAACGTCCTCTGATTTTCAACTGTTTTTACTTTCAGTAAACTTAATGTGTAAATATTTGTATGAACACTAAAAGAGTCAACACCATAAGACATAAACTAAAAATGTTTCACAATGTGTCCCTGAATGAAGGGAGGCTCAAAATCAAAAGTACCAGTCAGTATCTGGTGTGGCCACCAGCTGCCTGAAGTACTGCAGTGCATCTCCTCCTCATGGACTGCCTATTGCGGACAGTCTGAGCACTGATGGAGGGATTGTGTGTTCCTGGTGTGACTCGGGCAGTTGTTGTGGCCATCCTGTACCTGTCACGCAGGTGTGATATTCGGATGTACCGATCCTGTGCAGGTGTTGTTACACGTGGTCTTTCACTGCGAGGATGATCAGCTGTCCTTCCTGTCTCCCTGTAGTGCTGTCTTAGGCGTCTCACAGTGCGGACATGGCGATTTATTGCCCTAGCCACATCAGCAGTCCTCATGCCTCCCTGCAGCATGCCTAATGCACGTTCACGCAGATGAGCAGGGACCCTGGGCATCTTTCTTTGGGTGTTTTACACAGTTGGTAGACAAGTCTCTTTAGTGTCCTGTGTTTTTAGAACTGTGACCTTAAATGCCTACTTTCTGTAAGCTGTTAAGGTCTTAACGACCATTCCACAGGTGCATGTTAATTAATTGATTATGGTTAATTGAACATGCATGGAAAACATTGTTTAAACCCTTTACAATGAAGATCTGTAAAGTTATTTGGATTTTTACAACATTATTGTTGAAATACACAGTCCTGAAAAAGGGACGTTTCTTTTTTTGCTGAGTATATACAGTAATGTGCCTAAAATAACAACCTAAAAAATGGTAGTCGAAAAGGTACGAAATACCTTAGAAATAATAACTGGTTGACCCTGTTTGGCAGCAATATCCTCAACTAGGAGTTGACTGCAGCTGTGGATCAGGCCTGCAAATCGTTTAAAAGGAATTTAACCCATTCTTTCTGGCGAAACTGCTTTAGCTCGGTTATATCCTTTAGGCGTCTAATGTGTATGACTCTTTTTAAGTCATTCCATAGCATCTTTATGGTTGAGGTCTGGGCTCAGACTTGGCCACTTGTTTTGTTGAAGCCATTTTGTTTGTGTATCTGCTCTGGTGTCCGCTTTGTCCTGTTGCATCACCCAACTAGTGTACAATCTACAGACATTTTCACATTATTCTGAAGAATTTTTTGATATGCTTGGGAAATCCTCTTCCCCATAATGACTGCAAGCTAGCCAGGCCCCGCTGCAGCAAAGCAGACTCAAATCAGGATGTTTCCTCCACCATACTTTACGGTTAAAATGAGGTTTTTAAGATAATATGCAGTGTTTATTTTATTGCAAATGAAGTGGTGTGAGTTCTTTCCAAATGCTCTTAGTTTCATGAGTGCGCAAAGCATTTTGCCGATACCGCTGTGGAGGTTTAATGTTCTCTTTCACAAACTTCAGGCATGCAGAAATGTTCTTTTAAGTGAGCAGCGGCTTGCTTTGTGGCTTCCTCTTATGGACACTCTACTTCTTCAATGGTTTACTTACTGTAGACTTATAAACACATTAGCCAGTTCCAATTATTCCTTCAAATCTTTGGCTGGCACTCAGGGTTGTTTCTTTACCTCAGTGATGAGTATTTTTTGTGCTCTTTGGGTCATTTTGAATGGGCACCCACTTTTTGCTAGAGTAGCCACAGTCCCAAAGTGTCTCCATTTTCCAAACAATAGACTGGTGAATTTCTAAAGTCTTTGGAATCACTTTGTAACCCTTTCCAGCTTTATGTACAGTAAAGCAACAATTCTTGGTTATATATTCTCTGAAAGGTCTTTTGCTCATGGCTCACATTAGCATATTCTTCCTGTGAGGAGCTCAACTCAAAAAGTTTAAGTGGGTTTTAATCAGTCAAAGTAGCTCTAGTCCATACCTCCAAACTTACTTTCTTAAAAAGACTCCAGGTACAGTATGTTAATACCTAACAATCCTGAGGTCACTGACTGAAGGATTTACTTACTTTTTTACTAGCACTATGAGTTTTTCATTCTCAATAAAGACATGCAAGATTAGATTTTTTTGGCGTTATTATTTTAGACACATTATATTTGTCTTTACTCCTAACTTAGATAAAGATCAGATCACATTTTATCACAAATTAATGTAGAGACCCTTAAATGTTCACATACTTTTTATTTCCACTTTATAAAATGTACAATTTTAACTCATGGATAGTACTTTTAGACCTTGACTTATTTGTAACAGCAAGACAATATGGTTTAAATGGAAAAACATGTGCCTGAAAAGCATGACTGTAGTTTGCTTTGGTTGAGAGTGTCTGTCAAATGTTGATTACTAAAACCTATTTAAAGCCTGCATTTATTTGCCCAAGAATATGAAAGTACTGTTATGTGCCAGCCATTAAACAGCTCAAACATGTCGGACAATACAGAAGTATAATTTCCCTGAAGTATCACTAGTAAGTCTTACAAGTCTTAGTCAGCAAAGCACATGATTTTTAAATAAAAATGGACCAATCAGCCTCTGCTATGAATAGCTCTGAATCTTTAAGTGCTGCTATTGACATTTAAAATGTCATGTTATATGGTGGGGCTGATTATGACAGCACCAGACAGCAGTGCCTATTCTGTTATAATCATAATTGTTCATATACATTTTACTTTTGATATTTTTGTGCTTTTCTGGTAGATTATCATTTTATATATACATAGATATTAAATGCATTTAAATGTAAGTGAGACATTACGTATTGAGTTTTTTATTTTTGTAATAGAACCAATTCTGTCCTCATGTACAGTACAATCAGAAGTATCATGAATATCCACTTACAATCTACTTTATGAGGAACATTGGTACATCTGCACATTCATGCAGTTTTATAATCAACCAATCAGGTAGCAGCAGTGCCAAATCATGCAGACACATGCGAAGAGCTTCCTAATGTTCCCATTTCAAATCACAATTTGATCTCTATAACTGACTGTGTCATGACTGTTGGCGCTGATATATTCATTCATATATTTCAAGTCGCTCCATGATGAAGGTGTAGCATACTCAATCTTCTCTATCATAACATAAAATATTAAATATGGTAAATATTTTAACATGTTTAAGCAAGGAACTTAGCATAAGATTGCTGTTATTAGAATGTAAACATTCTAAATTGTACATATAAACATAAACATAATGCATAGTGCTGCATGTTTATTTCAAAATTCTCAACAAAAATAGGACACAACAGAAAATCTGGCTTATTATCTGCGGATTGTGAGTTTGAGTCCCAGATGAGCAGATAGGCTGTACTTTCAGATGGGCTTGTGTGGCAAGTTTGGACTTTGATCATACTGTATGTAGTCGCACTAGCCAATCATGGGTGCAACTGGATGTGGCCAAATAGTGCTGTTGACAAAACTTGAATTCTTGTCCTGTTTGACTAATGTGTCACACTTCATTCAATCCCCTTCAATTTTGATTACGGCACACAGTGTGGTGGTCAATTCATGTGTGAAAATGATTCCTCAATGCTCCCGGAACCACCCTTCATAATTTGAATCCTGAAATATGCCTTTACCATCATGGAATAACTCCATAGATAACCTGGTAATTCAGTACATTCAGATCATCAGCTGACCTAATTTTCCTGCCACATAATGTAATAATGTAATAAAGCCTAAATCTGACCAACTGATGCAACCTTAGATCATAGCACTGCCTCCAGAGTCTTGAACAGAGGGCACAATACATGACTGGTGCATTGCATCATGCGCTTCTCTTCTTGACCTGATTTACCCACCGCTCTGGAATAAGGCCAATCTGGACTCATTAGACCACATGATCAGTTTCTATTGTTCCAAAATCCAATTATTATGCTCCCTAGCAAACTAACATTGGTTTTAGTCTCAATCCTATAAGTACAGTATCATCACCCTGTGTGCATATGGAAATTTTCTTACTTTGACTAACAGTTTTCATCAAGTGTTTAAGTGGTCTCTATTCACGAATACTTTCAGACCACATTTCTTTAGCAAAGCTGACAATTCAGCACTATCCTTCCCGGTTTTGATAATGTGTTTTAGTAATTTCCTGAAAAATATCCTTAGTTGTTTTCTTTGCTTGATGAA